>NW_017803379.1:2540136-2542572 GCF_001625305.1 Branchiostoma belcheri | reverse complement strand
ATCTTGTCTGTATTGATGTCACAGACATAAAAATCATCTTTTCAGATTTTACAAAGGGTGACTTAATTGCAACTGGAAGATATAGAAAGGAAGATGCAGACATGTTTCAAAACAGTGTACAGGATGTTCAGTAAGGCTTGTGATAAGGATGGGCACAGTCCTCTGTAGGCTACCTTGTATCTGGCTTTGCCCATGATAAAATATGCCTGCAAATGTCAGTCCAGTATTGTAAGTTTGCCACTTGTGTCAACACTGATTTTCTGTTATATCAAGCATATAAAGTGCACTTGTGTGTAGTAACTAGTATAACCAGTATAGTATATAGATAGAAACTAATGTGAAAGGTATAATATGCCTATTTTGAGACAAGGCAACTAGGAGATGTTGCTAGAAAGTGCATGTTAGTGCTTTACCCAAGGTGAAAAAAAATAAGAAAATAGAAAAAGGTTTTATATGCACAGATGTGTGGAGTGTAGAAATATATATCAGTGAGAGCAATTCAAATGTTTGAAAACAGGAGACAATGATATATTGTTGATGAATATTGCCAGTTTGCAAACAGACTTGCAAAAGTTTATTTTGATAGATCTAGGAACTGTGTCTTCAAAATGTATGGCTCAAAATATGTCACAACATTGATATGCATGCTGTAGTGTTCTCTCCAACACTCAAATAAGACTCTTACACCGACAGACTTTTCATGACTGTATTCTACGGTGTTATTCTGTACAGTGAGGTAGGAGGGCTGACTCAACATCTGGAATGTGTTATACTGCGTGGGCAAGGTTACTGGGTGGCTAACTCTAAATCATTAACTTGTTTCACATCACTACATCCCTCCTTTCCTTAGACTTGCGTTATACAACAACTATAGAACTCTTGCATTACTTTATCTGTTAACTTCATGCATTACGCTACTTTAGGGCCTTCTAATTCATGCAAGTCTACTCATGCAGTATATAGTCCATTCTCGTAGTATCTTTCCAGTCCGTTTCTTTTGAAATCATTGTCCGTTCAGCTCTGTTATTACAGGGTCAGTCTATCTGGAGGTTTCACGTTCCTCCCCGAACGAGTCACGTAAGTGCCTGTTGTCGGTGCACTTATTTTCTCAGTCTCTGGCATTCTCTCTGGTTGTCCTGTGTCTTCTCCGGCGTTGGTGTTTCCCTCAGAATCGTTGATTTCGGGCTCTGCGTATTTCTTAACGAACGATGCGTTTCGTTTGATGATTTTCCCTTCTGGATCCTGCACCGTAACTTCTCCTCCGTTCTTATGTATTACTCGACATGGACTCGTTTGGTAGTTCGGTGAGAACTTGTCTTTCTTCTCCTGCCTCAGCAGAACACGATCTCCCGGTTCTAGGTTGTTCTCGACGGCCTTACGCTTCTTGTCTGCGTATTCTTTCGCCGTTAGTTTTCTCCCATAATCCCGGTCTCGGATTTCCTCGTTCATCAATGTTGTCTCCCTCGGTAGTTCGGGTAGCTTTGACTTCATTTCTCGCCCGAACATTAGCTTGTACGGTGTCTCGCCCGTCGTCACCTGCGGGGTTGATCTATATGCTTTCAGGAATTTCTGGATTTCCTGTCTCCAATCCTTCCCCTCGATTCTCGCGATCTTGATGGATTTCAGCAGGGTTCTGTTCTGCCTCTCGACTTCACCGTTAGCCTGCGGCCACAACGGCGTCGTTCTCCGGTGTTCAATGCCTTGTTCCCGGAGGTATTCTGTGAACTCTGTGCTGACAAACTGTGGACCATTGTCCGTACGCAGTGTCGAAGGATTTCCGAATCTCGCGAAGATAGGGTCTAGTGCCTCTATTACCTTCTTGCTTGTCGTTGTCTTCATGATCGCGATCTCATAGTAACGACTGTAGTAATCCACCACGACTAGGATGTGTTCCCCGGTGGGTAACGGTCCTAGTAGATCCGCGCTGCAATCTTGCCACGGTCCTTCTGGTGGTTTTGTCCTCATCATCGGTTCTGGTGGCTGTTGCTCGGACACCACTTGGCATCCATGGCAGCGTTTGCACATCTGCTCAACGTCTGCTTCCATCTTCGGCCACCATACCTTCGTTCGTAGTCGATTCTTCGTCTTCTGGACTCCTTGATGTCCCTCGTGGGCCAACTTAAGAACTGTTTTCCGCAGCTCTCGCGGTATCACGATTCGAGTCCCTCGTAACACCAGTTGCCCATACGTACTCAACTCGGTCTTCACATGACCGTATGACGGGATTGGACAGTTTTCCCACTGTCCACTGTGGATACACGTCTTCACTTGCATCAGCTCTGGGTCCTTGGCCGATGCCTGCTCGATTTCTCTCGGGTGTCAGACTCACCGGCGTGCTTGCCTCAACGATGGCTCTGACGTAGTCGTAGTCTTCTCCTCTCTCCCCATTCTTCGACTAGTTGTTCAGCCTGGATAGTGCGTCCGCGATATTCGTCT
>NW_017803379.1:2521699-2540116 GCF_001625305.1 Branchiostoma belcheri | reverse complement strand
ACACATAAATGTGTCATTTCTAAGTGCCATCTGAGAGATATAAAATGTAGTCTATAGTAGATGTAGTCAATGCACACAATACAGTAGGTGAGTTCTACAGTCTGAACTACATTGTACATTGGCATTCAGACATAATTAGTATTGTTCTTTTTGCATGTACATTGTACACGTGAATTCAACATCTATCAATGCAAGGAAATTGAAATGGAGGAAAGGGCCCACTGATTGAGCTCTACACTTTGCCAGATAGCACCAAAGATCGAAACCTTCACCTTCATGTGGCAGTGAGTACTTTTAGGGACACGTTTTGTGTCAGCTGAGCAGGTGGATAAGTACTCACACACACTACAGAGGTTTACAGCGCAGTTTGAAGCCTGGCTTTTAACAAATCACGAAATAATAAGAGCTGCTTTTGATGAGACATAGACGAATGAATAAATGGATTTTCAGTCCATGTATTGAGCGAGATCGGCAATTAGAGCTGATGACTTATGTACCTGTAGTTCAAATCCTTTCTTTGTGAACTGTAACCTAGTCCTGCTGTAAAATTCTATAGCATCACATTGCATTGTCAATATTTCTTGGATCCATCGCAACTTTTAGGTTCCACAGTAGTGTGCAATGAAGATGGAATATTTCATCTGGACAAAAAATATATCTATAAGTGCATGTAGACTAACTATCCAAGAAAAAGTATTTTGTCTCCATTTAATGAACAAAAGACTATTCAAGTGTACTGGCAGACTACGTACAATGAACCAAGCATATACAGATAAACCTAGGACTAATTGTGGAGGTTGTATGTTGCCTTGCTGTAAATATATCCAAAATATTCAATGTCTATTAATTGTTAGGTGTGGTATAATTATTAAAAGTTATTTAAATAAAAAAACAGAAATATATTATGTATAAGCAGCATGTATTACCAATAGATAATGGTGATGGTAATAGTGCAAGAATAATCAATGAATCAGATTAATTCTTACTGGCAACATTTTCTGGCATATTAACATAATTAAAGGCAACCTATATAAAAATTTGAAACAAGTTTTAAAAAGTCTACTCTCAAAATGTAGGATATTCTAAGCTAGAGAATTGAATATGAGTGTAGCACAACAGCCATCACCAAAGCTTTGGTAATACTTGTGATAAAACCTAATATACATACACCAATATATATGTAAAATGTAGTCGTAAAAAAATCAATGTACTTGAAATCCCAGTGAGAAAGGGCTTATTTTTGTATGTAATGTTAAACCTTGTCACGTGCATAGCATGACAAATGGATCATCCAAGGCCTTTTCAATTCTATTTGGATTGCCGCACACAAGTCAAGAAAAGAATTAAATAATTTCTAAGAACAAATTTGAAACATATATATGGAAATGAATATGGAAAAGAAAATCCAACAGATACAGAAATCATCCAAAAATCATCACGCAATTAAAACTTCCTTCCAAAGATTTGGCATGTACCAACATGATATCTGATAGGGGTGGAAAATTTGTACCCCTCTTTCAAGAAACATCATTACTACAGCCCCATGTTTGTCATATATTTGATTTCCGATGATATGCTACCTAAATTTTCAGTATTTTATTATGTATCTGTCCTTAAAACTAAAAATAGTTAACTTAAAGGTATTCTAACACCTGTATTTAAATATATTAAGTAGTAAACATGGTGATGACTGTATTTGTGAGGCAGCACACTCAGTATTTCAGTCCGTATTATATGAGTGCTTTATTCTAGTGTGTCAATGAATGTTGCAGAATTGAATTCCAAATGTGCCTGCAGAATCTAGAGGTTTAAAGGCCCATGTAAACCCACAGTTCCAGAGGATTACGGAAAATGTTACGCACAGAAGGTTTCTCCATCATGATGACAAATCACTCAAATTGTGTGGAAATGTTCTATAAAATTAATCCAACCATGCTTTACAATGTAATATGTTTGAAATATTGCCTGGAAAATTAGATTTCCCATGTTGAATGAGGCATATTCAACTCATAAGCATTGCATAAATGATTTGTTGGAATGAAATCTAGCCTAAAATTGCTTTACCAACATCCAAAATCTAACAACAGTGACTGACCTAAAATGACATGGAGAATGGAAAATATGAAATCAACCAAGTTGAATCATACATCTATTTTGTGATGGAACATTATGAAATTCAGCATTTGGTTCCACCTCAATTCAATCTCAAAAGGGCTCTATCACTCAAATCATAACTTAAGACAAACAAATTCAAAGCTGTGAAAAAGTTGGCAGCTTCACAGCTCTGAAGAACTATTATGGCCATAACTATTGAAAACAATCAATTTCTGATGGAACTGCTGGGTACACATGGGCTCTGTGCTGTCCAAGACATAGCTGAGTAATAGTTGCTGTGTAAAACAGTGAAGTGTTCATGTTGTCAGAGCTTGCTTTGTGACAAGTGTACATGATGACTGTGAGCTGCCAGGGGTATCTGTAGTGTGCTTTCAGACATTTACAATACAGCCAAAAGCATATAATTGAAATAAGATTTTATGCCTGCCAAGCTCTGCTGAAATTTACTATATATACACAAAGCGATCTTGCTGTCTATAGAAAAATCCATAACATTTTCTGCTTCAAAAGCAAGTTTGCATTACATTCTTCTCAAATAGAAGTTGTTTTGTGCATTTAGTGCCAAGAGTATGGATGAAAAGTACTTTGAAAAATGAATATTGCAATATATATATTTTGGGATGGAATTCTTGTACCAGATTTGGACGTAGGAATTCATATTGTTAAATTTTTGTTTGCAGATACCAAATTTTCTCAATTTTTGGGACATTTCATATTGAAATGTGTATTTTCCCGATTGAGCATGACGTACACAGAAGACAACCCTTATAGTTTACCCCTGGCATTACCATGTGAATACCCCAGTAACCAATCTCTTGTGAGCTTGGTTCAGTTTTGGCGGAGGGGCTGGGGGGTTTGGCAGACCCCCCGGTTCAATTACATGTAACTAACTTCGTTAATTGAACCCAGTGTGCCCATCCGCCTTCTGGTTTAATTAACATGATCCACGGCTTAATTAACACACTCTGTTAATTGATCGCAGCAGCCAGCCAATACCTCCAGGCCATCGGAGATCAGCCAATATCAGGAGAGACTTGTTACTGATGAGTTACCATGTGAGTTAACTTTGTGACAAGCAGTGCTGTTTCCATTTTTTTCTGTGGGAATTGTTTTTTCGCAGGGTGAGCTGCCACCAATAGATGTTGTCAAGCAGAGTTGGACAGTGGATTTTCAATAAATGTTTCTTTGAACGTGTTGCCTTTTGTCTGTCATTGTATCTCAATCTGTTTATTGAAAAATTATATAATAATAGAAGGTTCAAGGAGGGATTGGGGGTTTATCCAAGTTGAAAAGGCTCCACTACTATAATGATATTGTAAGCCAGTAAATCAGACATTTACATGAACAAAAACATACAAATTGATGGTAAGTTGTACCTCAAAGTATAAAAAAATATGATTGGAAACCATCAAATCAACAGTTTGAAAAGTAGCACCTTATAACTAAAATACTATGCCCTAATTGAATTTGATTGACCCAGAAAATCATGACCTAAATATTGTGAGCTGCTGACATTCATCATATGTTACCAGACAAAAACCTGTGTGGCGGCCAATACAAATTTGTATGCATAGAAGAGACCGTGGCAAGGAGATGTACTAGTATTCCAATTATACCAGTATCGGACAACACAACTTTTAAATCTTGAAGTCTGCAACCAGCCTTACATACATGTATAACTCATTTTTACATAATGTTATATAAAAAAGAAGCATTAATTTTAAGTGTAGACTTATGACATTGAAACAAAACACTGTTCCCCTAACACTTCAGCTCCACAAAAGGAGTGCTCGATTTACTACATAATGTTATATGGCCAATAAGCAGTCACAACTTAAAGCCCAGAAAATCTCCTGTCCATTTCCAAGAATTCATGCATTCCTAGGGATGAACCATTAAATAGCATGGCATAGAGAGTATGTATACACCAGTAGATAGCCCCAAGGCAGTTGAGGACAGATAGCCATCGCCTGTGTCTTTTTCATTTTGTAATTTCATAAAGTAAACACCTGTGCTTTAAGATAGACCATAGTGTCACTGTAATCCCCTTAAGATTCACATCCCTTACCTCGCAGCTTGGATAAAGCTCCCAAACATCTATATGTTTTGGACATGAACTATAAATCACAGACTCCCACCTTTCTTCGTGGTATGCAAACTGCCTGCTGGCTAAGTATGATAATCCGTTAAATGCAAACAGTACCTTTAGGGGGAAGGTGTACTATCAACACAATATTCCCGCTCTTCAATATACCTGTATGTCTGGATTTGACTGATAGTGTCTATCAGTCATGCAACTGTTTTCCAATAACCACTTTATCATTAACTTGTTTCTGTTCATGATTGACAAAAGCAGCTTCATGTGAGCGGGTGGGAGGCAGCAATCTTGTTGCAGATACTCTGTCATTCACACTTACTCATTATTCTAACAGCAAAAATAATCAACTGATCTTAGTTGTCAAATTCATCTTACCTGAAGTTACTGTGCCAAATGTAGAATATATTTCATCATGATGTAATATTTTGTACTTACTCAGCAATACCAGGGCATTTTTCAAGGCTAAGCCTTTTTTGTCAGATATACATGTAATAAGTCCAACTGTCAGACGTTTTTCTGATTTATAAGGAAATGACTTACCATTCGTAAGGAGGGGTCTAACACTGTACAGTGCTGTTTAAGGAGATCTTTCAACTCTTGGGGAAAGTCAGCCAGATCTTCAGGATAGGCATGGGCCACCTGAAGAAACAGTCACATATTTAACAAAGATTTAATCCCAGGTTACGGAGCGGTAGCAGTAGGTCTGAATTTTGCAAAGAAAGCAAAATAAGCGTGCAATAGTGTGTCATCATCTTTAAGGTCTGATAGATACACTGAAGCTGTGAAACAGGGCTTTAGATGTCATACTCATAGGTTTGGTAAAGCAAAATAATACAGCTCTTTCCAAATTTCATGCATAACAGTGATTACTAGTATGGTATTGTTGGTTGAGCTGTTTAGAGTCACTGAAATGTTTTGACCTAGAATTTTGTTTCACAGTACAACAGTGCCTCCTGTCAGTTTTGATAAAAAATGCAGAGGACACTTTCTCTTCAGGTCTGCACAAGAACCGTAAGACGTTTACTGAGACTATTTTCATTCCAATCATCATGTTACGTACTCTTGTAACTTGGTTCTCTCATTGAATTTGACTATAAGCATCTCAACTACTTGGCACCCTTGGCATGCTTCCTCTCGCAGCTATTTTCCTTTTCAAATCCTTTATGCATTCATTCTGTTTCAAACAGCTCGGCTGTTTTACATAGTAGTGTGTATGTTACATATGCTTTTCCATTATGACTCTAAGCAGGTTCTGGTAGTGGCAACAACAACCTACAGTGTTGAATCCCCCAGGCTATCAAGTTTAATAAAACAATAAGCCATGCATGTCCCTGACCTGTGCCAGAAACATCACCAGGTCATCCAGGCTCTTGGAGAACTGCTGAGGCTTCAGGCGGAAGATCTCCACATTGGACTGGTAATGTCGGTACTGCTGTAAGAACTAGTAACAGGACGGGTTATCATAACATTAGACAATAGAGACAAAGACAATAGAGAGTGATGGATAACAACTTAGCAAAGTAGCATGGTGTGCATGTATTATCTATTACTCTCATATTCCATATCACTTAAAATAGGATTTAGTCTGATTTAGTGATTATGTGATATCATCCATATGTCAATACTCATAACCGCAAGTTGTGGCATCGGGCTATGATGAAATACACATTATGCATATAATTTGATATGATTTGATCCAAACTTCGTTATCACTTCGTAATCAAATTCTTACTCCTTTGGGGTTTGCTTTATGGAATGGGTTTCTTTCGGACAAAATAAACAGTACTGTATTAAAGTTAGAAATTATAAGCAAGGGTCACTATATCTGGCCGTGGTGCCTCAAATCTCACCTCCTCTCTGTATGATTCTGCGTCCCTTTTGATGAGGTTTTGCAGCTGGGGGAGGTTGTTGGGAAGCTGGTTCCTGTTCCTCTCGCTCATGGTGACCGATAATGTCGAGAAAACTGCAACGACGGTCTTTAAAATTTGGACACAAGAAAACCAAAACAGTTCCGGACACGATCAGCTGCACGTGTGGTTGGATTATACCATTAGAAACTATAGGGACCAACAAAATTCTTTTCATCTAAAACAATGATAACTCAGTGTTTTCTGAGAGTTATCGGATTAGTATGAAATATATAATGAAAGATTTTATATGTCATAAAGTATCAGTGCTAGTTACAACAATTTTAGTATCATGTATTTTATTAAGAAAAGCGCAAGATACCCACTATTGAATGCGATAGTCCAAGAGGTCATCACGACTGCGCGTTGTCGATTTCATAAACAGCGGCTGACTTGAACAGATTTTCTCGCAGTTTCTTTATATTTCATCGACATAGGACACGAATATCTTGTCGTGGTTAAATTTCTTGTCAACCATACCGAATGCGATCATATGGAGGTCCTTATTATGATAGGCTGAAGCAAGGTGAGGGATAGATGAGTGAACATTATGGTGTGCATGGCTTGGTGCAGCCACCCAAAGATCTGCTTGGAGATTAGACCGCTGTGCGTCCGGAAACATAGCATGGCTCAACGCAGTTTCTTTTTGAGTGGTGAAAACTGGAATTCCGCATTTCCTTTTATACAACATAATATGATATAATGTAACACAATATATCATTTTAAAATATGTCTGTCTGTCTCAACTCTCACTTATCTCCAAAATATTCCAACATCTCGTTAGTTGTCCAAGGGTGTCCCTCTCGATCCCATGGAGATGGGAATGTTGACCAATGCTAACATATATAACATAAATGTTTTTCAAGTGTTTCCACAGTCCTATGTCATTACAGCTTTTACAGAAAGATCATCACTTAATGTTTTTCCAGATATGCAATGATGGCAACAATTAGTGAAATTTCCAATGGACTGGATGTACTGATGTCGGTGGCTTCTTGTGCACAGTCCCTGCTGGGTCCTCAAAGAACTCTTAAGTGCATCGTAGACGACTCAGGCCCTGAAGGCAGTGTCCTGGTCAGCACCGCTCCGGATCTACTGAGTAACCTCAACATTGACCATCCTGTTGGTCAGCTCCTGAATTCAGCATGTCAGTCACACCACAGAACGTACGGAACAGGCAGCAAGACTCTGGTGTGCATGGCAGGGTTTCTCGCAAGGGCTGCACGGCACTGCATACATTTGGGGATACCTTTCTCCGCAGTCTGCCATTGTCTGGAGGAAGGTGTAAGGATGTGTTGTGAGGAGGTGGAAAAGACAGCAATCATAGTTGATAAAGTTTTGTGTGAGAAGTCAACTGAAATTGTCAGGACAGATTACCACACAAAGACTATACCTTTTGCTTCTGTACAACAGACAGACAGTACAGGTACATTAACAACAGTCAGCCGTCAATGTGAAAATGAATCCGATGACGTAGATGACATTTCCTGGTACTTTGAACCGCAAACAATTGCGCCTTTCTCAAGTGCACGTAATCCCACACTCCATGTACAGGCTATAAATGTAGATGCTAGCAGAACAGAAGACACAGACTCAATACAGAAATCATTTCAGCAAAAGTTTCAAGAAAGCGATGTGTTGCCTACTGATGATGATGAAGAGGAAGATGAATTTTCTGCTTGTTTTGAAGAGACTTTCCCATCAAAATCTTCAAGTAATGCTTGTCATCATGGAGAAACCCTTCAGAATAAATCTGTTGTGACTCAGCCATCAAAGAAACCTGACATGACACGGGAAGGTTTTGAACAGCTTTTGAAAAGCAAGCTAAAGGAAAATGACAAGAATAGAAAACTGCAGATAAGAAGTCGACACCTAGGACTTGTAGATTTTTTACCATCAGAGCCAAATCCTCCTTTGCAACTTCAAGATCTTGATTCTCACAATGCTTCAGAGAAGACAGAAGACTATCCAAAACAAAGTAATCTTCTTCAGGCCAATGAAACTTCTTTGACGTTAAGTAGATTATCTCAGGGATTGAGTCATGGAAACTGTGTTGAAATGCAGCTGGCATGTAAAGTGTTTCAGCAGATACTGCATGAAAGGCAAGGAGCCTCACCTGGAGACTTTGATATAACAAATACTTGTCTTGTGAGTGGAGTAGATCACAAACAGTCCTATGTTACTGATGGCATTGTTGTCAAAGTGGGTTCAGGTCAGTTAGCATCTATACTCCAAGGGAAGAACAAACCACGGAAGGTCTTAATCATAAATGGAGACATTACAGAGAACTTTCACCACACAGGGTACAAGAAAGCTCTTGAAGTTTCAAGCATTCAGTATGGTGCTAGATCTTATAAAGCTCCAAAGTCATGGCTAGAAAGAGTCCAGAAGGTTATACTAGACTGTGACGTAGAGCTACTCCTTGCAAAAGGCATTGTGGACCAAGATGTGATGGAGGTTTGCCTATCAATGAACTGTGTAGTGGTTCAGCAAGTAAAATATTCCACACTGCAGACTTTAGCTGATGCTACAGGAGCATTCATCATAACCTACATACACAACTCAACCAGTCTCGATGTCGGGGCTGTGACATCTCTGGAACTCTTGGAAGACCACACACTTCAGAGTTACAAGGGAGCCTCGATGTTGATGAAGATTGGCACCCCAGGACAGACGTGGAGCGCCGTTCTCTGTTGCCTGACGAAAGCAGAGCTGCACCATGTGGAACAGCAGTTTTGGATCTGTCTTCATAGGTATTGTCTACTGTTTTCCCAAACATATATATGTTTGGTCTTATGTTCGTTCCCATGTCATGCTACATGTACACCTTAATTTTCCTTTTTGTAAAGTACGGACAAAAAATGATAACATTTACTATCTAAAATGATATATCATAAGAACTGCAAGGAACACTGAATACAGTGATTAACTTGAAATTATAATGTACAACATGTACATATTTTCTTCTTCAAGTGCAAATCTGTCTTGCTGTCATTTTTAGGTTGAAGAATGCATTGGCTGAAGGAAAGGTCCTTCCAGGTGGCGGCTCACCTGAACTCACCTGTATCAGGTGTCTCAGGGACACATCAGGTGCACATCATTCCCTGTCCGGTATTCATCCAGGTTCTTGGCTGTCATTATCCATCAAAGAATTCAGGTATGTTACATGTAGATATTACTAGTAGTCTTTAAGAAATGAGTTTTGAAGTGTGCAGATGAAATAGCATTTGTCCCAGAAGGTGTCATTATTTGAAAGGTATTATTGACTGTGGTTGAGATCAGTGTTCCAGGCAGCGTCCATATATCTGTTCTTTGATGAAATTTGGCCGCTCATGATTTTATGTGAAACAAAATTGAGATGACAGAAAAATTTCAGGCTGGCCCAGGCTAGAACACTGGTTGACATCATCTTTGCATGTGCTATATTGCATGATGTTATTATTGTAAAAGGTACAAAATGGACATGTCTCTCTGTTCATAGGCCAGTGGTCTTTTCATCACTTGCTGAAAGCTTTGAGCAGTACTTGTTGTCAGTCATGGTCAACTCGGGAAGGTTTTCATCTCCACATCATGCCAGGGCTGAAATGGAGTCTTTACTTAAGGGACAGGAAGGGAGTAAAGCTTCCTTGGAAAGGGTTGCATGTCATAAACAGACTTTGACAACTGCAGCAAATGCAGATAAAGTTTCAGCCTACTGGACTGACCAGCCAACAACGCACACAACACCCGTGAAACAAGATGATAAACTTTGTTTGGAAAGTAAAGTAAGTACCCAATTCTTGCCTGTTGAATACAGTCAACAAAATGCAGATAGGCAAGAAAAATCTATTTCAGAAATGCAGAAAAGCTCTGATTGTGAAGTTCTGGACTGTATGTGTAAGCTAGAGGCATGGAAAAGTGCTGCATCACTAGTGCAGTTGGTGCTGAGGACGGATACAGAAATCATCAATGGACCAAAGGAGGATTTTCATAAAGTATTGTAGAACAACAGACCATTTTGAACCAAGAAATCTAGTTCATAAACCTCATTCAAAATGGGATACTACACAGAAGAAAAACACTCATAGCCAGTTTTGGTGTTGTTCAACAGTGCCAGCTTGCAGAATGTCATATAACTGCATGTTGGTTTACAGAGCATTTGAATGACCTTTGAAAGGGGCATAGAACTCCATGTTGATTTGCATCAATAAAGATTTTTTACATCAATCTGTTGCTGTTCAGACTGCCTTCAATAGGATATGCAAAAGTTGTTAAGACCTACATTTTTATCTTTCATCATCATCATTTTGGTCTACCCAGCTTTTGCAAGTTTCCCTGCCTTTCATTTCTTGCAGGCAAGATCACACAGCTGTTATTTCCAGTGTCAGGTGGCTGGGTTACTTACTAAGGTACAAGAGATAACTCCTTGTCAAATGGTCCTCAATACTAGTAGTTGGCAAGTGCAGAATTTCTTCTGTGCCTTGCCTCTGTGATCTTCTATGTCCCCAATTACAGACTGCAGTAATATAAGCCTTCCCCTGCTCTGTAATCCACTTCCTCCAGGTGTGGTTTTACTACGTCCAGGTGGGTTTTCTCCTCGCACTGTCCTTGCTGTTTTACTCCTCCCTTTCAAACATCAAAAGTGTAACTGTCGCAACTCTAACCGGTTGTAAAGTGGACCTAGCAATCCTCCCATTTGGGAAGACCCTACTATTGGGTTCACCACGTGTATAATTTGCTGACCGGCCTCTTTGTAGTTGTTGAATTACATGCCACCCTAACAAGCCGTACGTTCCTTTGTGTTAGGAACAGTAAAAGAGTCCTTCAATCGAAGATAATTTTGCCCTGGAGATGTTGAAAATTGGGCTGTCCAATGTTTCTTGTGTGTAAGGTCTTTGTTGTGTCCACTGTGTTAATGATGTGCTAAGGGAGAAATGGTACCCTCCTTGGTATAATGAAGACTTTTTTCAACCTTCAGCATGCAATTGTCAAGTCATTTCTTCTATCAGGTAAAAGATATTGTAGACCTCTTTGCAATTTGACTTTAGCTTATCACAGAACGTCTTGTAACCTGATTGTCCATTTAAACGTAAAAGCATACTGTTATTTTGAGAATACAGTACAGCAATTTACAATGTTGTAAACTAGTCAACTGAGACAACATTGTGCTGTGTCCAAAATACCAACAAACTTTTGACCTCATTCCATTTCAGTTCTTAAAGGAAAGGAAATCTTCTTGTGTAGCGTGGTTGACATTTTAGGTCATCAATTTTTTTTTGTATCAATGCTGTCTGTGCTTATCACTATAAAAGACCATCTTTCGTTTGAAACATTATTCTATCATTTTGCCTATTTGAAGTTTGATTTATCAGAAATTTCTTTTCAAAATGGTGGTCGGGCTAGACTAGATCTACTGATTGATGTACATAGATAAGACATGACTGTTGCTAGCTCAGGACATTTATGTCATACAAAAAATAAGACCAATGTCTTTTTCGGCTGATTTCTTTTCTCCTTTTTCATAATTTTCCCCCTCTCTCCTGTTCTCGATGCTTTTCTTGTGTTTATTGCTCTGTGCGAGGTCAAGAAGAGTTCAGGACTTCCCATATGGTGGTCAGCCTGGGGTCAGTAGGCGAACATACACATCAGTAGCTTTATAAACACAAGTGGCCATAAAAGTCAGCTGGTCTGTTGAGGACTCTACTCTTTCACTCCAGATGATATATAACCACCAATTCAGCCAATTAGGACATCTGTTTGATGTGATGTTGTGGTGAAGTGTCAGGTTTCTAAGTACTCAAATGTCATAAGTTTCACTGTTAACTGTTCCATCTGTCCATATATGTCTTGCATAAATTTTGGATGCTATGTATGTTGTTGGAAATTTATTGGCTATGCAGATCATTTCTTTGAGGGTTGTTAAAAGTTTAAATACTTGATTGAATAGTCAGCTGACGAGGATATCATATGAAAGAAACATAATAGAGAAGATACAGCATCTAATTGCTCACAGAACATTTATTTAGAAATACATGTAATCCATAAGAAAATATAAAACCAGAAGCTTTATTTATCAAACTCTAATCCCTATCTACCTATCCCCTATCCACTTATCCCTCTATCGCCCTGTCCTTTTATCCCCCTATCCACCTATCCCTGTATCCCCCTATCCCTATATACCCCTATCCCTCTATCTTCCTATCCCTCTATCCCCCTATTCCCTATTCTAAATGTGTTCTAAATAAATAAGTTCTAAATAAGTTCTGTTGTATGTTTAGGAATGACAAAAGTGTTATGTGGTATAGATGGTTCCATAGATAGTATATGGCATTTCAATATACAGTGTGTATCTTGTTACAGTGTGTTGTACACAGTGTGTATCCCAACCTCTGCAATCATGGTGGAAGTGCGACGACTGATGTATAGAATTACTTGTTCTTAACTGTATTGAGACCTCTGACCTCTCAGCAGTTTTATACCCTATGTTGTATTCTCATTTCCCATGTCGCATTTCATTGCTATGTTGCATTTTATTTGCCATGTTGTATTTAAGTTACGTTCGCTTCTTGTATATGTATGTATGTATAGTATAATGCAGTGTTTGTATTCAAACGACTCCAGGAAGACTAGTGTTGTATTATTGTTGTACGCACTAATGGAGATCGATCAAATAAACATAAATAAACATAAACAGTTTTAGAGATGATGTAGTTACTCTGATATAATATGCTTGCCTCTGTTGCTTAGCTTTTGTTTTCTCAACATGTGTAGGGCCACAAGACTCTCCATGGAGCTCACTGGGTCTCAAGATTTAAGAGCCTATCGGCATACATGATATCCAAGAATTCTTCCAGCTTCATCTCCTTGTCTGGGTCCCCGTTCCAGGAGCAACGTAACTGTTGTGCATTTCTGGTACCAGCTTCAAACACGTACCGATCGACACGGGTACCCTCATTGGTCATGTAAAAGGCGATGGCCTTGGTTTCCATCTCCGTAAATGACATGGTCTTACTGCCATCCTGAAAAATGGGAAAGGTAAATAAGCATGTCTCGTTGTAATTGTCTCAATAGAATCTATTTCTAGCTGCACCAGTCCATGTACTATGTTTTAAATGTACAAAAGTAGGCATATGTGGATTTCATTTGCTGCATTGACTGTTAGTCCACCTGTGAAGTATGAAAGGAATAATGGCATTATGGTTCTGAACAGTTTTCAGTGTGATCCTTTCTTCCCAAATTCTGAGTGGTTCGGGTAATTTTTAATGTCACATGCACCAGTGCAGGTATGCATAGAAAAGTGCAATGTATTTCGAGCCCTGCCTATTGTGTATGGACAAAAACTAACCGTGTCAGCGCTAGTGAAGAAGGCGATGAACTCTGCAATCTCTTGAAAGATTTGAAGGGTTTTCACGAACTCGTCTTTTGTCAGCTTCCCATCAGAATTGGCATCGCACCTCTCTTTCACCATCTGAAAAAAATGACCCAGTACAAAAGTAGTTATAACTCAATATAGTAATTTTGTATAAGGCATGTGGTGTTGCCAAAATCCATCTAACCTTTTACTGTTTAGTTCTAGGAGCAGTTGTTGTAGTCTTCATTTTGGTTCTGCAATAATGAATAGATTTTGAATAAAATAGCTACCGCATTGACATGAAAAAGACGGAAATTATTGTACGATATCCATACTCGACAGGGTACAGAATTTTGTCACTGCCTTCTTGATTGTCTATCAGTCAAGGCAGTCATTCCTTAGGTGTAATAATCTGTGCAAAATGCACCTGCAAAACACACTAACCCTAAAACCTTTTTGTCTGCATCTGACATAAGCCAAATTTGGATCTACATTGCAGTCATATCTAGTATTGTGTACTGGAATTTGTCACTGCCTTCTTGATTGTCTATTAATTAGACATCATTGCGCTCAGGTTTTCAAGCTGTCAGATTTTGATTCTGTTTACCTGGACAAATCTCCCTGAAGCGCTTATACCGGCCATTTTTAAGGCTGCCTCCAGCTCAGATGCATCAATTGTACCGTCAGCGTTCTTGTCATACATGTCAAAGATCTGATCCATGATGCACTGAAAATAAAATGAGATCACTTTTTAGAAAACTATGAGGACCTATTATCCTTAAATGATTACATTCTGCTGTCCTGAAGAAGGTGACAGACGATGACCAAAACGTCAGATATGAAAACCACTTGTTGGTGAATAAAGAACCTTATCTTCCCTTGTATTTCTCCTTCTTTCCCTGCCATGTTGTGAAATGTGGTGAAGCCATGCTGAATTTGCTCCAAAGCAAATGTCGGCCTTTCTAGTTTCCTAAGGCCAGGAATTCCACTATACCCTCCCTGCCTATAGAAATAAAAAATGAGAGCAAAAAGAAGTTGGGATTCAAACACAAACATTTGTACCTGTGAACAGCAGTTCTTGAGACATGCTTTCTTCACCCTGTGGAATGGCTCGAATGACTTCAGTAAGTGTAGATAATTGATGCTTAAGGAAAGAATTATCTTCAAGATGTGGAAGTACCGGTTTGGTCATTGAGATGCAAATGTCTGCTTTTGTTCAAACTGTTGCCTATACAAAAATCTGATTTGGAATTGCTGACACTGATGAAAATTCTTTCAGATTTCTTTTTTGGTTTACAATCATTCAATTTTATACAATAAACTTCCCAACAAACAAGCACAAGAAACCCAACATAACCTCTTCAGGGCTCAAAATACTGTGTGCATGTATGCACCTTAGTGCAGGTAAAATTTGGGTTGTGCAGGTATTTTAGATGTCTACCTGCACCTAATTAAACCCCTAATTAGGTGCACAGGTCCATGTACCCGGTTTATAGACAAATGTAGGTGTATGTGAATAGTTCATGAATGTATTAGGTAGGGTAGTTCAAATGTAAGTTGGTATGGTCTAGGGAGCCAAAAATATAATTTTCACTTCTCTTCAAACATACAATGTTCGTAAATAACCACACTTATGACATTCTGCCTTCTCAATATTCCAACTCCCAACTACAACCATCCTTGCCACTCATATACAACATGGTAGGTGGTGCTGATGAACATAGCTGTCTCTCTACAGGCTTTTAAGTTCTCAATCCAAATTACATTTAATCATCATGCTGTCCCTAAATTCCATCCTTTCCATTCAACATCCTCTGCTGTTGACCCATCTACAGATGTCTCTCCTTGCCAATGTTTAGAATAAACCACTCTTTCAAACAAAATGTGCCAGGGTCCAGGGACATGTAGCCTGGTATCCAGTCTGATCGTGATTGGGGGTATTGGGGTGTTTAGGCAGGTTGTGTCTTCCGGGCCTCTAAGACTAGTAAGAGCTTCCCCCGCCCAGTGCAACAGACCGTCCAGGTAGGAATTAATCTCTCGTGAAATACACACCGGGAAGCTTATGTGAGGCGGGCGGGCCAGAGCTCTTGGGGCCCCGACCACGAATCAGACTGGATACCAGGCTAAGGGACATGTAGCCTGATTAAATTGCTTTAGAATTGCCACCCGCCCAACATCCAGACACCCCAAAAGCCGTGGACGGCATAGTTTGCATTACGCAGACTAAGGTACCTGTAGTACAAAACTTCTTCCTTGTGCTAGCCACAACCAACACAGATTCATCACATATGATAAAATATACTCTACCATCATACTTTTCCCCGCTTGAAAGCTCACTTCCTTGACTAAACTAAGTCTAAAGTAATTAGGGTGACCCTAATGTTCCTTTTCCAGTACCCTCATAGTTCAAGGTCACAGCTGTAGAAGTTCTAAGTCAGGCCTGATAATCCTCTCACCTGTAACCAACACCCTGCTAAGTTACTGCTGTTAAAACCTGGGCTTAGTGAGCCCAGTCTCCAGGGTACTCTCACCTTCCCCCTCCCCCTGCACCTGTGCTGGGGCCTAATTGGAGTCTGTAAGCTGACATGTTCCAGGCTCAGATCGCAGTGGACTATCTTGGTAAAAAGGCTAAGATAGGGGATCTTGCACCAAAACATGCCATTTTTAAATCCCTCTTCCATACCGTATACCATTATGATTGCTACCACCAGTTAGGTGATCCAAATGCTCTTATTCCAGCCTCACATGTTGAGACTAGAATGGATGTTTCACTTTTTCCTTGACAACAAAGTGAGGACTGTTCCCCCCTCCCACATTTTGCTAGGATTATTATATTGTTGCCTGCTCGTAATTTTCTTGATTACCCATTGTTGTGATTTTTTGAATCTCAAATGTTTCATAATAACGTCATATATGTAAGTTGCCAGGCATTTTCAGATAGGTTTCAACTTCCAAGCTCACATGATGTTGATATTTCATGTGTGGTCTCTTGCATCTGTGTGAACATTTCAAGCGGAAATATCTTGCTGCAGGCTAGTTGTAGATTGAAGTCAAATGAAGGGGAGGTGATTCAAGGTCCCAACAACTGCAGCACACATGTATGTTTGTACGCCATTTGTTAGAAGACTCAACAGTCACGCAAATTGCCAGAAGCGCTGTACACTTTGCATGCTTTAGATCACAAGGGTAAATCTCGACATGCTAAGTTTTAATACCCAACGAGTTTTACAGTTTGGACACAAACAGTTGAAACACAAAACTGTTTTTCCTGCATGTCTGATATACAGCAAATATTTTAGCACTGGTGCATAGTTTTGAAGGATGGGTCTGAAACTAGTGGTAACAGGTAGACCTTGACCTTCTGACACTGTAGCTCTAAGCTCCTTCCTAGATTATCTGGAAGGGCCTGATGGTGTTCAATTCAAATGTCAGTTCAGTGTTGAAAGTCTGTTGTGTACCCTTAGACCTTAGGACATCCAATAACTCAAAAGTCACTTTTTTCCATGTCATGGTACCTGTAAAGTATAACAAGTGGTTACAACTGACAATTCTAAACAGTTTTCATTGATAATGTAATGAAGGTCCTCATATTGCCTGTGACTTAGCCTGGGTGCCATCCTCCGTAGTTTCTGCCCCCCTCCTCGGTGGTAGCCAGCGGCATTAGGGAGCAGGCGGAAACTATGGAGGAGAACATCCCCATGGCACCCAGGCTACCCCTGACTTGCAAATCAGGTACATGTATATTGTTTTCTAGAAGCACTTGACCATGTGCTTTCCAAGATGTATTGATCTTAAATGAAAATGTCTTCCCAACTTTGGTTTACAAGATCAGACACTTATTCCTGTTAAGTGACATATCATCTTACCTAACACAATGGAAGTTTTTTCTGCCTGATCAGCATAACTTTGCGGAAAGAACAAGACCAGGAGATTTGCATGACAAATCTGCAGAAACAAACAAGGACGTTTAGGGATTTCCTCTGGTTTAAAGTTTGCATTGTAACATGATGAACCTAATGCAACAATGCTTTTCTGCCTCTCAAGTGGAAAATGTTGGATGTCTTGAATTCTTTGCTACCTTGGGTTACGTAATGCAGTTCAGAACTGATTTACTTTGGGGGTAATACAAGAACCATCTAGTTTGTCTTCTCGGTTGTCCATCTAGGCACAAAGGCAAGATCAATGCATTTCATTTTCTGTACTACAAGTTATGGGTCACAGAAACAGCATGGTACAGTCAAACCTGCCTATAGTGGTCACTCAAGGGACTGGCCAAATTTGACCACTATGGCCAGGTGACCACTATAGAGAAACAGCCGGTTAGTTGACCCCCCCCCCCCAAAGGACACATGCTTTGAGTTTGAGTACCAACAGTGATGTCTTTATTCTATGTACTTGCAAACCACATGTAATTTTTTATCTTTAAATCAATTTTTTCCTGATACATTACCCTAACCATATAGGTTTCTCTACTTTGTTGATATATAATTCTATGGACCAAACATATGTACACATTTTTCGACTTTGAATTATCACCTCCACTCATGATGATGTTGTTTGACAAAATATACTTTTCCATAAGGTACTTGGTGGAGGTCTGTAGACTGCCTCTTTTGGGACTTACTAACAACATAATGACCTTTCTGGGATGTAAAAGGCTGTGTAGTTTGTTTATGTGGGATTTAGATAGCATCCATCTTCTTTATCTTCTGTTCCTATCTCTGTCAGGTGCCTGTTACTGATGGAAGACAACTGTCCTTTGTCATTGTTTTTTCTCAAGATTCTAATTTTTTTTTAAATTTCTCATCTAACTTACATGAAAGAGCAAAAGCTAAGTGAACTGAGTGTATTTTTCTTTATATCAAAGCATGAATTTTCTAAATTGTTTGTTACAATATTTGATGTGTCCCTCTCCCTCCCACCTTCCGGTACAAAGCTTGTTCCAATCACAGAGATTGGGAGAGGCA
>NW_017803379.1:2512321-2521679 GCF_001625305.1 Branchiostoma belcheri | reverse complement strand
ATTTTTATTGCTTAATTTAAAAGGATTTTCATTTTTTCACCCCTACTTCATAATAGGATGGTCTGTTTGACCCAAAAGTTGGGACAGATCTAGAGTGTTTTTGTTTATATACCTCCAGCTGGCAGGCCAGGCTGAGGCAGCCCAATCTATTTTTACCCCTAGACAGAGACTGAAGGAAATATAGTCCCGTTGAATGGGGTGCTTGAGAGGTCATTGACCTCACCTCTTCACTATGGTTGGTTGGCTGGTTTTATTATAGGTCTGTTAGTGCTGTTAATGATATTCATGGCCATATAACGTCAAATTACATTTAAACCCATCTGCCTTCTTCTAACCATTCTTCATCTTCATCTGAACATACCTTCCATATACAATGAATACAGGTGATAACATAAATAAAACCTTACAACACCAACCTCCTCCATGGAGGGAAGATGTCCCTGACTTCTCCTTGTTGGAGTCTGTAAGCTGACATGTTCCAGGCTCAGATCGCAGTGGACTATCTTGGTAAGAGGCTAAGATAGGGGATCTTGGGCCCAAAACATGCCATTTTTAAATCCCTCTTCCATACCGTATACCATTATGATTGCTACCACCAGTTAGGTGATCCAAATGCTCTTATTCCAGCCTCACATGTTGAGACTAGAATGGATGTTTCACTTTTTCCTTGACAACAAAGTGAGGACTGTTCCCCCCTCCCACATTTTGCTAGGATTATTATATTGTTGCCTGCTCGTAATTTTCTTGATTACCCATTGTTGTGATTTTTTAAATCTCAAATGTTTCATAATAACGTCATATATGTAAGTTGCCATGCATTTTCAGATAGGTTTCAACTTCCAAGCTCACGTGATGTGTCATGTGTGGTCTCTTGCATCTGTGTGAACATTTCAAGCGGAAATATCTTGCTGCAGGCTAGTTGTAGATTGAAGTCAAATGAAGGGGAGGTGATTCAAGGTCCCAACAACTGCAGCACATATGTATGTATGTATGTATGCCATTTGTTAGAAGACTCAACAGTCACGCAAATTGCCAGAAGCGCTGTACACTTTGCATGCTTTAGGTCACAAGGGTAAATCTCGACATGCTAAGTTTTAATACCCAATGAGTTTTACAGTTTGGACACAAACAGTTGAAACACAAAACTGTTTTTCCTGCATGTCTGATATACAGTAAATATTTTAGCACTGGTGCATACTAGTAGTTTTGAAGGATGGGTCTGCAACTAGTGCTAACAGGTAGACCTTGACCTTCTGACACTGTAGCTCTAAGCTCCTTCCTAGATTATCTGGAAGGGCCTGATGGTGTTCAATTCAAATGTCAGTTCAGTGTTGAAAGTCTGTTGTGTACCCTTAGACCTTAGGACATCCAATAACCCAAAAGTCACTTTTTTCCATGTCATGGTACCTGTAAAGTATAACAAGTGGTTACAACTGACAATTCTAAACATTTTTCATTGATAATGTAATGAAGGTCCTCATTTTGCCTGTGACTTAGCCTGGGTGCCATCCTCCGTAGTTTCTGCCCCCCTCCTCGGTGGTAGCCAGCGGCATTAGGGAGCAGGCGGAAACTATGGAGGAGAACATCCCCATGGCACCCAGGCTACCTCTGACATGCAAATCAGGTACATGTATATTGTCTATTCATGACCTGTACTTATCTTGTTAGAGCACAAACGTACAATAAAGGTCTTTCATTCATTCATTCATTCATTCATTCATCCATTGTTTTCTAGAACCACTTGACCATGTGCTTTCCAAGATGTATTGATCTTAAATGAAAATGTCTTCCCAACTTTGGTTTACAAGATCAGAAACTTATTCCAGTCAACTTACATATCATCTTACCTTAACACAATGGAACTTTCTGCCTGATCAGCATAACTTTGCAGAAAGAACAAGACCAGGAGATTTGCATGACAAATCTGCAGAAACAAACAAGGACGTTTAGGGATTTCCTCTGGTTTAAAGTTTGCATTGTAACATGATGAACCTAATGCAACAATGCTTTTCTGCCCCTCAAGTGGAAAATGTTGGATGTCTTGAATTCTTTGCCACCTTGGGTTACGTAATGCAGTTCAGAACTGAATTACTTTGGGGGTAATACAAGAACCATCTAGTTTGTCTTCTCGGTTGTCCATCTAGGCACAAAGGCAAGATCAATGCATTTCATTTTCTTGACTACAAGTTATGGGTCACAGAAACAGCATGGTACAGTCAAACCTGCCTATAGTGGTCACTCAAGGGACTGGCCAAATTTGACCACTATGGCCAGGTGACCACTATAGAGAAACAGCCGGTTAGTTGACCCCCCCCCCCAAAAAAAAGGGACACATGCTTTGAGTACCAACAGTGATGTCTTTATTCTATGTACTTGCAAACCACATGTAATTTTTTATCTTTAAAGCAATTTTTTCCTGATACATTACCCTAACCATATAGGTTTCCCTACTTTGTTGACATATAATTCTATACACCAAACATATGTACACATTTTGACTTTGAATTATCACCTCCACTCATGATGATGATGTTTGACAAAATATACTTTTCCATAAGGTACTTGGTGGAGGTCTGTAGACTGCCTCTTTTGGGACTTACTAACAACATACAGGGATCTCCCCAGAAATTTAGGACAGAATGGAGGAGGGTGCGAAATATCGGTAAATTTAACCAAAGAACCCTGGAAAAGGGTGTAAAAACACTAGTTTTGCAAATTAACAGGGTGGAGCTGAGATAAGGACTGGGTGGAGGAGCTCCACTGCTCCATTGTTTAGGGAGGTCCCTGACATAATGACCTTTCTGGGATGTAAAAGGCTGTGTAGTTTGTTTATGTGGGATTTAGATAGCATCCATCTTCTTTATCTTCTGTTCCTATCTCTGTCAGGTGCCTGTTACTGATGGAAGACAACTGTCCTTTGTCATTGTTTTTTCTCAAGATTCTAATTTTTTTTAAATTTCTCATCTAACTTACATGAAAGAGCAAAAGCTAAGTGAACTGAGTGTATTTTTCTTTATATCAAAGCATGAATTTTCTAAATTGTTTGTTACAATATTTGATGTGTCCCTCTCCCTCCCACCTTCCGGTACAAAGCTTGTTCCAATCACAGAGATTGGGAGAGGCAGGTTAGTAGTTAGTATTTTGTTCATTATGTCTACTTTATATGATATATCTCATTCGTAGTTTGTCCCTATAGTCATGCAGCCCTTGTTTCCCCAGGCCAGGTGTCCCTGAGCTACCAGGAGTCCTAGAGGCTTGTAAAACATTCCCAAAGTCCCATCCATGTGTCACCAGTTGCCCCAGGAATTCCATAGATGGCATCAGGATGGGTGTTAGTGTCCCCAGGAGATGTGGAACAGATGCTGCACATTTTAACAACAGAGGGGAAGGTTTCTATCACTCATCATGTATGTTTTCATTGAGGTGTACAAATGTATGCAAGCCTCTTGGAAGCTCTTACCTGTTGTTTTCATTGTTATAAACACAAAGCTAAGTGGAATACTTACAGTGGCAAGAAAGCTAAAAAATGAAGTAAATGCAT
The DNA here is from genome assembly GCF_001625305.1 of Branchiostoma belcheri. Taxonomy (NCBI): domain Eukaryota; kingdom Metazoa; phylum Chordata; class Leptocardii; order Amphioxiformes; family Branchiostomatidae; genus Branchiostoma; species Branchiostoma belcheri. The sequence goes on along the minus strand of NW_017803379.1, from coordinate 2,518,138 downwards.
GTTGGCTTGCCAGCAGTCTCTTTACACAGTTTTGGGCCATAACTGTGACGTTCTTGTTGATATTCACCTGTAGATTAGGGGAAACTAAGAAAAGAACTACCAATGAGAACGAATGAGAAAAATACGGAAGTCAGTACACAAATTCACAAGAAAAAACAGAAAAGTTTGAATTGGAACCCCCGGCACATACAACTCTTGGCAACAATCAGCTTTATCTATCAAGTTAAAACATTCCATTTTCAAGTAGCTTTAATCATTAAACGTCCATAATCATCAGTTTATGACATAACTTTGCCACCACCCTTAGCCTGTGTTCGATCCATTTTGTGATGCAGCTCGTTCAACTCGCTACTCCATTTTTTTGGGGACAGATAGTACAAGGAGCCCTGTTACAAAATGGATGGCACCCAGGCTAACCCCCCTTAGCATTTGTCATCAAGGGCTGCATGGAGCATTGTGACCAGTGCTTTATGCTTCAGTCCAACATTATGGCCAAACAGGTGGACCCTGTGTCAGTCCTCCCCTGGAAGTGATCTGACACTCTGTCAGCACAGATACCCACAGCTTTGTTTCATCTGTCATCATATCTATCCTCTATAGACCTTGTTATCTTGGGGGTGACTTCCTAAGAGAAGCAGGACTGGGAGATATCATTGCATCAAAGTCAGACCCCAAATGGGATTTGTATCCAGTAGATTGTACACCAGATCTGTTTTTGTAAACTGGCATCGGATTTGAAATGCAGCATGTTGAAAAGAGTTGGAAAAACAAGTCTTAGAGAAAAGAAAAGTTGAGGTTATACCGTTATACTGCAACACATGTACAGGCCTATTTTCTATCTTATCTGCTAAATGATGACACACAACTTTTCTGTTTGGCCAGGGGAGGGGGGCTGTGGCTTGTAATTTCCTTGGGGGCATGTTAGCCCTGAGGCCGATGAGGAGCTGGCCTTTGTAGGCCCTGGAAACAGTTTGACACCCAGACTAGGATCTAGTCAGCCACAATACTTCATAGCAACTTCGTGCCTGTCATATTTTTATGAACTTTGAGGCTTTACAGTGTCTGAAACTCTAAACCGATTTAAATAACCCTATTTTGGAATCCTGTGGAAACATTTACTTGGACATAGATCAACAACTGTTACAGACAATCTCTTATCCCTGGCTTTACTCATCTAAACGTAGTCTCTTTCTAATTTTTTTAATTGAATTTGAAATCTTTCAATTGACTGGTTTTGGTAAAAGTTAAAAACTTTGTCAATGGCTTGGTCTTATCAGCAAAAGCAGAACAAGTTGTGATTGATGTTAAGTGTTGGCGAATTGTGCTCAAGGAAGTGATACCTTGCTCTGGTTTTCCTCAGTTTAGATGATCAAAGGCAGTGACCGTGGAGTGGACATGCATGGTCACATGGAACATCTCACAGACCTGGCTGTATAGGTAAGGGAAGTGATAGGGGTCCAACATTAACACCATCAGTAGCTGAGAAGACAAACATACCGTGAGAGGCCAAGGGCACTCAGTTGATCACAACTAATATCTTCACAGCATTTGACAAATCATGGTTTCACAAGTTTTGGACGGTTGATACAGATTCTTCCAACTCTTTTTTCTTTGAATAAATATCCAGTATGCAGTCTCCTGCATGCTGTCCTCATATTACTTCTCATTTAAACCTCCTAGGTAGAAAGTAATTTTTTAGCAAGGAGGTTTTGGTTATGTCATTGACATTTAGTTCTTCTCAGTCCATCCTTGTAGAAACAAAATGAAAGATCTGTAGTGGGTTGTCCCAGTCAGCCTTGCAGGGACTGTGGTTCTACCAGTAGGGTAATTGTTCCCTTGAATGCTCCCAGTGTTTTCTTCACAGCACAGTACCATAGTGATCTGAAAAAGCTGGTTCCATCTGGAGTTCCAACTCAAACCCTGTAATCATTGGCTTAGACATGTCTGGGGTAGCACCAGGAGACACAAGGCATGAGAACATTTCCCAAGAAAAGAAACAATGTCTAAATGGGTACTTTGGAAAGAAATAGAGTCTACATGTGCTGGGTTGAAATATCTTGGAGTATACAGACCAAAGTGTAAATATTGGACACGGGTATCCAGACGAAACACTTCTCCTTTGTACTGTAATAGTTTAGAAGCTATAATATACTGTATTAGGAGGATTATATAGCCGCAACAAAAAGAAGGTCAGCTGCAGGTCATGTAAGGCAGTCCTAGTATGATACAAAGAAATGTCCTTTCACAATATCAATTGTACAGATTGAAGTTCAAGCCAATGTGGTGGGGAGGAGGTAAAAGATTTTCCTTCACTCGGTCTATGGAAATCTTTGTCCGATTAGTTCCAGCCATGATGGGTCTTGTTGTCTGACAATGTCCTCTTTATTACCAGACCTTTCTTGTGAAAAGTGTTGTTGTCTGGACCTGGAGAGAGGGGAGGGGCAGTGTCTTCTTATGGTAAAAACTTGACCTGAATACCATTTAAATGAGATGTATCATTGTTTGTTATTCAATTTACCATGACAATATCTGTTGCTATGTAAAGCAATCATTATCATCATGGGAAAATGATGTTGACAGTGGAGAATCAATTTCTGTTAGAAAGAGCAGAGCAAAATTATGAAGTTTGGATATACGCTGTCTTTATTATGGAGGGCACTGGAGTTAGGTTATGATTTGTAATAATAAGTTATTTTCATCAATGTCACTACGTATGAAGGAGGTATAGAAGGCTCTTCACAGAATCTGATATAAGTATATGAACCTGTACCTGTAAAAAAGGAGGTAAACTAACTTATAACCTCCTTGCTGATATCAAGGAGATTTGTTTTATCCTTGCAGGTGCCAAGGACAGTATTGTATTTATAGAATTGCTGATACTGATCAAGTGATTTCATGCAAACTTTGATTAATTTTCAATAATTCTATTAACTGTCACAAATAGACCTATTAGATCTTCCAGATGAGATCTTATCCACAAAAACTACACTTGATGATCCACTATGGATCAAATAACATTGGGAGAAAATTGTTTCCATCCTGTTCTAGAGGTTGTACCAGTTCATCGTTTTGTTGGGCAAGGGCTTTATCATGGTTGTTCATAGGGGGGGTACAATGTAGACACAATTCTTGCTATCCGTACCAATGGATATCTAGTCAGGACAGTTTTCAGTCATTTTATTTTGGCATGACAGAGGAGGTTTAAAATCGCTGACAGAAAGTTGTCTGTTCTGTATGTAAAACAGCCCTTTGACCCATCCCCCTTGAGAGTGTTGATGATACGCCCCCAATTGATTTGTTCTGCTTCTGGAGTTTCCCACCAGGACCCAGGAGAAACCAGACAAGCACGCCCTGTGGCAATGTTACAGGGGAAGTCTGGAGGCAAAGGCCAGTCCTAATTACCGGAGGGGAAGAGGTCAATCAGTCTGTGTGGTCAAGAATGGTTTGCCACACCAAGTAGGTTATACTTGGTTTGCCAGTTGTCTTGGCTTGGCACCTTTGGTCATTTTTTTTTCATAAAGATTGACTTTTTAGGTTCTACTCTGCCTAGACTATGTATACTTGAAGTAGACTTCATAGACTGGGCCAAGGATATCATATTGCAGTGTCCTTCACTGGACCATGACTTTGACAGCCTATAAACCTTTTGATCCAATTTGACCCTGAACTTCACTATGCAGTAATTAAGGCACTAATGTTATTTGAAGTCTTGACATATTTTTAGACAAAAAAGACTTATCTGTGTATGCATCATTGCCTTTGCCTTGGAAAAATAAATTCAAGAAGACATCTTAATTATAATTGGATCTTTTTTAATTAAAAGTGTCAGAATCTTGTATGGAAACATTTAGAGCATTACTTACACTGATTGTAGAAATGCAGACCAGACCAGTCCTGGCATGTGGTACTAACATGGAACTATTTTGATGAGTTTATGTTACAGTGTTGCCTGCTTGTAATTACTTTGACCCAAAAAAAGGTGGACAACAGGCCACTCTGACCCTGCATGGACTAGCAACAAGGAATTTTCAAAGTTGGAGCCTCCTTGCAGTAAGATGAGCACTGATGCAAACTACAGAAAAAGATGAGTCTAAGTCTCAAAGTATGGTTAAAACAGTATCTTCAGTTTGTAGAAAAAATGGGATCATACGTCTTTCAATGCCTCAGAAAAAGAAGTTGAACCCAATAAGTTCGAATTTAGTTAGACCAGAGTAGTCACAAGGTACCGGCATATTGTTATCCATTGTCCATCCTTTTATTTGATTTTTTTGTGTACCTGCAATTAGCCTAGAGGCAAAAACTGGCAATAAAACTTTCAATGTTCATCCGATGACCTTGGAAGCTTGTACAGGCTGAAATTTTACTGAACCTTCATGTTTTAATAATTTATGACTGAAGACCAGTGGGTGTTTCTATGATGAGTTACAAGTTTGACAGTCCTGATACAGACCATGTGTGGAAGTGTTAGATCTGCAGTCACCCATCCCCTCCTCACTGAACCTGCAGAAGGTACCAGGCCTCTGCACCCTGGGATGCCATCAATACTTGATTAGCAGAACACATTATAGCACCATAACTAATAGTATTCAAACAGACAGCCCAATTTGTGGTGGGCACAACTGACACACCTCCATCAACCTCTCATGTTTTTAGATTTCAGAATCAGTAGGTGGTCAGCTTGAGGTCTCATACGCCAATTTCGCCGTCCCGTAGACTTACACGTTAAAATAGGCCACTATTTTGGCTGTCAATCCAATCAAAAAATCGTATATCAACAGATTTTTTGCTGTCTATACCAAGCACACGTATCATGTAAACGATAAAAAAATTTTTCCCCAATTCTAACCGCTAGTTCGATATTTACGTCATGTATAACTGCAATTACCCATGACCCGGAAGAGGCCCTCTTTTGGCTCACTGTGCCCGACCGCAGTACTCAGGTCAAAATAAGCGTATACGTCCGACAATCGCTCGGACGCCGAAACTTCCCTGCCTGATCCTGTCAGTAATAAACAGGCTTTCACCTCAAATCCTTTTTAGATCAGGTCTGAGTGATGAAAGGGATTTTATGGTGGACCTAAACTCACGCTGTTCAGGCACAATCATTTTTTTGTCGGGACTCTTTTAGACCCTACACGTGCGGAGTAATTCCGGTATGAGACCTTAATAACTATTGATTATTAAGATTGTATCTTAAATTAAAGAATATGCATCCCCTAACAATCTCTGAAAAAGATTTTGTCTCACGTCACTCCGTTACCAAGCAACGGGTCAATAAAGTTGCGTCAAAATTTTCATCTGAGCAGCGCCACCTGGCAGGTTGAAGTAAAAGTACAACAGATATCTTTAATTGCCCTTATGACGTGTCGGAAACGGTAATTAATTGTTTTTTTGTACCGTTGGGTACATTAATGTGTTCTGTATGAGATTGTTTGCATGTAAACCTGAATAGACAGCAAGAGATAGATCTGAACGATGCTGACCATTTCGTGTATGCTGACAAATGAGGCGCAGCATCAGTAAGGACATTCAGGTGCATGTCGCATCAGGACACGCCCATAAAAGCAAAGACATCGACACTACACAAACAACAGTAAAGCCAAACATATACACTTGCTAAAATTTGAACCCAAGGTAAGAAGAAATAAGCGACTTGCTGCTGATAGTGCATCTAGCGCACTCTAAAGGTCAGCCTAGGCGGGAATGGGGAGTGGTTTACAGTGGTGACGCAAGATTCTGCCTACAAAAATGCGAGGCAACTTCAGTCAAAAGTACCCTTATCTACTAGTTGAGAAGAATAAAGGCAAAAGAGGCCAA
>NW_017803379.1:2511251-2512301 GCF_001625305.1 Branchiostoma belcheri | reverse complement strand
TGGTTACGAAATGCAACTTACGCTGAAAAATCGGACATTAAATCCTGGGCAAACATTGTTCAAAAATTGGGACCTTAGCACTAATCGTTGATTTTTGGTGAATATTTTTAATTTCTATTAAGGTCTCATACGCCAATTTCGCCGTCCCGTAGACTTACACGTTAAAATAGGCCACTATTTTGGCTGTCAATCCAATCAAAAAATCGTATATCAACAGATTTTTTGCTGTCTATACCAAGCACACGTATCATGTAAACGATAAAAAAATTTTTCCCCAATTCTAACCGCTAGTTCGATATTTACGTCATGTATAACTGCAATTACCCATGACCCGGAAGAGGCCCTCTTTTGGCTCACTGTGCCCGACCGCAGTACTCAGGTCAAAATAAGCGTATACGTCCGACAATCGCTCGGACGCCGAAACTTCCCTGCCTGATCCTGTCAGTAATAAACAGGCTTTCACCTCAAATCCTTTTTAGATCAGGTCTGAGTGATGAAAGGGATTTTATGGTGGACCTAAACTCACGCTGTTCAGGCACAATCATTTTTTTGTCGGGACTCTTTTAGACCCTACACGTGCGGAGTAATTCCGGTATGAGACCTTGAGTTTTATCAGTATGCCCTGGGATGGCTTGTGTCACTGATAGGGATTGATGTGTAACATGACTGAAAGCTGCTGGACTTTCGGCACATTTCTGCTGTTATAGTAAAACGGAATGATATAATCACACTATTTAGAGAAGAAATATACACGCATTAGCATGCAAGGAAGGGACTGGCTCACGACTTCTTCCCTCCCACAACTGTTTTTCTCTTCCCTACTGTGTAGCAGGGCTTGCAGAAGAGGACGGTTTTCCTAGATCTTCAGACCCTTAGAACCAGCTGTCAGTGTAGCAGAATGTCAGGACAAATTGTGTTACAAAAACTGAATCATACTGTATATACTTTTGAAACAACAGTGAATTTAATGGTTAATGTTTTTCATGTCCATAACTGTCATAGCATCATCAGCAGTGTGGTTCCTCCAGTAGGAAAGGGCCGGAAATGTTT
>NW_017803379.1:2447705-2511231 GCF_001625305.1 Branchiostoma belcheri | reverse complement strand
AGCATTACTTACACTGATGTAGAAATGCAGACCAGACCAGTCCTGGCATGTGGTACTAACATGGAACTATTTTGATGAGTTTATGTTACAGTGTTGCCTGCTTGTAATTACTTTGACCCAAAAAGGTGGACAACTGGCCACTCTGACCCTGCATGGACTAGCAACAAGGAATTTCAAAGTTGGAGCCTCCTTGCAGTAAGATGAGCACTGATGCAAACTACAGAAAAAGATGAGTCTAAGTCTCAAAGTATGGTTAAAACAGTATCTTCAGTTTGTAGAAAAAATGGGATCATACATCTTTCAATGCCTCAGAAAAAGAAGTTGAACCCAATAAGTTCGAATTTAGTGTTCAAGTTAGACCAGAGTAGATCTAGTCACAAGGTACCGGCATATTGTTATCCGTTGTCCATCCTTTTATTTGATTTTCTTGTTCTTTCAATGTTCATCCAATGACCTTGGAAGCTTGTACAGGCTGAAATTTTACTGAACCTTCATGTTTTAATAACTTATGACTGAAGACCAGTGGGTGTTTCTATGACGAGTTACAAGTTTGACAGTCCTGATACAGACCATGTGTGGAAGTGTTAGATCTGCAGTCACCCATCCCCTCCTCACTGAACCTGCAGAAGGTACCAGGCCTCTGCACCCTGGGATGCCATCAATACTTGATTAGCAGAACACATTATAGCACCATAACTAATAGTATTCAAACAGACAGCCCAATTTGTGGTGGGCCCAACTGACACACCTCCATCAACCTCTCATGTTTTTAGATTTCAGAATCAGTAGGTGGTCAGCTTGAGTTTTATCAGTATGCCCTGGGATGGCTTGTGTCACTGATAGGGATTGATGTGTAACATGACTGAAAGCTGCTGGACTTTCGGCACATTTCTGCTGTTATAGTAAAACAGGGAATGATATAATCACACTATTTAGAGAAGAAATATACACGCATTAGCATGCAAGGAAGGGACTGGCTCACGACTTCTTCCCTCCCACAACTGTTTTTCTCTTCCCTACTGTGTAGCAGGGCTTGCAGAAGAGGACGGTTTTCCTAGATCTTCAGACCCTTAGAACCAGCTGTCAGTGTAGCAGAATGTCAGGACAAATTGTGTTACAAAAACTGAATCATACTGTATATACTTTTGAAACAACAGTGACTTTAATGGTTAATGTTTTTTCATGTCCATAACTGTCATAGCATCAGCAGCAGTGTGGTTCCTCCAGTAGGAAAGGGCCGGAAATGTTTCCTTGGCATTTTTAGGTCACTGAGGATGATCAGAGTTGTTGAAATATCTATCTTATCTCCTGTCTTCTGGTGAGGCATTTTTGATTGAAAACAGGACCATACCAGAAGAGCAGCTGAGAATTATTAGACACTCCAGGACTCTGACAAGCAAATGTATCTGATTCTTTTCAAGTTCTAACTGACCAATTAACAGTGGTCGGCACTGAGGTTGGCTGTCATTGAAAACACGGCAGTGTCAAATAATATTTGTTTTGTTTTATAACTGAGAAAGGTCTTTTCTCCCTGCCTTACACCAAAGTCCACAGAGGGAATTACGCTTGAATAAGTTTTACCACTCCTTTACAAGGAACTGTGACTTCCGCACATGACATTGAACTGAGTTACCGGGTAACACAAGTGCAGTGACGTGCATCTAAACAGTTGTTTTGTTGTCTGATTCTTTTTTCCTCTCTATTTTGACAGTTCTGCGTACTACACACGGTCTCCCATGGCGTTTCCTGTGTTGATCACATCAAACACTTTTCCTTTTCTAGGTTCTATCAGGATATCATGTATCTCTGGTGAGGAAGTACTCTTGTTGTTAGTAGACACCGGAAGCAGAGAAGCATCACTTCTGTTGATATTGCAGCCAACCACGTGTCAGTGGTCATACCGTATCAGTATCATAAGGCATTTTATTTCGGCATCATCTTCGTGTTCCTTTGTCTTTCATACCCAAATGGTTATGTTCTAATCTTTCAAATGTCTGCCCATGAGGCCAACAGTTCTTGTTGGGATAGGTTGAGGTGTGGAGTTTCCAAGTGTCAATAACCACCAATTAGGAAAGGTAACAGAACCCCCAGTACAGTGTAAATAAACATGAAAACAAACAAAAGTGTGCTGCATTGTAGGGTGGAACATGAGTGAGTGACAGGGCAGCGGTGTTTTGTCTGTGGAAGGCCAGGTATGACCCAGAGGTTGCGCCCACCCGCCAGGTGATTGTTACGTAGACAAGTGTGCAGGAATAATGGGTGACCGGAAGGATTGTCAAAGACTTGCTCCCCCCCTACAAGTAGATATCAGACACCTAAAGTAACTCACTGTATTGGATATAATGGTATTTTAACACACCGGAAGTTAGTTGCTTCGAACCATCTTTTTCATCTCAATTTCCTTTGTTCAGGTAATGTAGATCAAGTTGAATAATACAGGAGCTACCATACCTGCCATACCTGCCTTTCAAAACTTTTTGAACCTCCCTGATGTAACCAACAGGCCTTAAAATTTAGTTTTGCTGCTGTGCATTCAATCAGCATGCAGCTACATTGTACATCATCAATGATCCTCTGTAATATTTGTTGGGCTCTCTGATTTGCCAGTGCTGCTGTGGTATTGTTGAATTGAGTTGTCACAGCTGTATTGTAAACATAAGATCCATAGAGTACTCTACCACCCTGGATTGAAATCTTACACTATAGTTATACAGTGAATGTGACCACAACTCTGGGGAGAGCGTGCCACTGCCTTTGGTATTGTATACATTGTACTGATATACTTTGACCTATTTTTACAAAAAGCATCAGGACATATCAAGGTCTTTTTCATAGGATGTGATGTTCAACGGTGAGGAAATCTTGTCTCATAAAGAACAGTTTGTAATAAAGGATCCATAAAGAATCATAGTTTCGTGAGGCATTCCTTTTTTGATAATATTTCATCACGCAAATCCATCTCCCTTACTTGACTCTTTCAGTAGGTACCTTTTTTGAACCAGCATTTTGGAGTAGGGATAACTTAATTTTAAGAGGTGTTTGGTACCTTTTAGAAAGTTAAAGGAAAGGTACGAAAGAATCTGCAGTGAATCAAATGACTGGCATGTTGTTGTTACCTGCCAAAACTGAACACCTCAAGGACAGATAATCCCTGCCACTCCTCCCCTCTGTATCCCAAGTTTAATCTGTAAACAGCGACTACAATTAGTAGGTGGGAACCTTAGGATTGCTTTAACTGCACTTCAGCCACCACAAGCAGCTGAACAATGCTCTGCCAGGCTTCAAAACTTTGATTATGTATCTTGTTTTTGACCTGTAGACACTTGGCACTGAACCAGATGGGGAGGTAATTATGTCAAATTCTTCTCATTGTTGGCTCCAGGGGAACCTCGCTTCCGGCGAAATAGCAGAAACACGTGCCTCGGGTGGAAGTGATTCACCTCTGAGTCAACAGGGTACTGCTGCGATTGTTGGTGGCCCATGTGTGCCAACAAAGCGCTCAAACGAGGAGGAGCCGGCGAGATTTACAAAATAAATCTGTTGTTACAGGCACAATAGGATTGTAACACAAAGTACTGGTAAATACTTCAAGTGACGCAGAAGGGTGAGGATTATGTGCGCCAAATGGTACATAGTGGTTGTAACGATGGGAAAGCAAATGATTGGTGTGGCAACATTCCTTTGATGACACCCCTCCCTGTGAAAATACCTCTTGTTTGTCTGTTGGAGGTGTGCCTGTCCCCACCCTTCCGCTATTCCACTACATCAACCTGCCATGTGCACGCTGCAGGTGTATCATCCCTGCTGATGGAATATTTCCATGCACAAACAGGCTGAGCTGCGTCAGGTGACTTACGGAAGAATTTCTTTCAGGTGTTGAGAGGAGGGGGTGTCGTTTTTCTCCAGCTTTCTGCTTGACTGGCAGCATTAGCGATGTTGAAGGTTTGGCTGCAGAGCGCTGTCATACTTTCTAACAACTTATTCATCGCCAGGTGTGTTTGTTCGCCAGGTTTCAAAGACCAGGTCGTAGGTCAGACCATTCCGTGTTTGCAGAGACCCTCTTAAGTAAATCTATCAGGCTGAAGCATCATCAATATAAAATCCTGACACACAGGGCCAGGCAAATAGCTTGTGTGCTGTCCAAATTCAGCTGTTAATTGCTCGACAAAGAGGAGCAAACCCACATACTACTAAAGAGGAGTAAAGAAGGGTCTGTCCCCGGTCCTACAGGACAAAGACACAGACAACAGAGCAAGTGCCTGGTTTTCCGCTATGGAGTTAATTCTATAAAGCATAGCTGAAGCCACTCCAGGCGTATCATATGTTTGTGTTGAGTGTAATCACCGTATGCTTTGAGATTATGACTAACTAAATCTTGTGAGAAGTTGGCTTTATCTTGTTGCAAGTCCTCACAGTCACACAAATTGTATGAAGATTTTCAGAGTTTGTAAGCCAAAAGTACATAGTCTTGAGTTAAAAATAGAAGTGGGCTCTTGTGCTACCAATTTACATGATAATGTGGTGAAAAGATACCGGTTACCTTAGTTTGAAGTGCCAAATGTTATAAATTACTAGTAGTTTTACTTGTTTCTAAATCTTCAATATGAATTACTAGTAATGTACTGGTTTCTCAATCTTCAATGCTTTAAGATAGTGTCAGTTTTCAGCCAGCCAAGAGTTATACTGGTTGAAAAAGTAGGTCAAGAAATGCAGTTCTTTTTGCTTTTGTTGGCCTTGAGGCACTATCATTGACATTGCCAAAACTCATACATCATAACTAATCTTCCAAAATATCATATCTACCTCACTGGCAGTTTGGCCTTGGAAAACTTCAAACTTTCTGATAAGGATATCAGCAGGGCTACAAACTGAGAGGCATAATTCTTTTGCAACGGTTATGTTGTACTTGTACAAAGGCATCAGTGTGTGTAGAGTGCAGGCTTGGTTCCAGCAAACCCCTCTCACTTCTACAGGCACTTCCTGTGGCTGGAAACCTCATCCTGCTCTTCACTGTACAATCCATGTATTAAGGAGGCGAAAAACAGGAAGCACCTTTATTTGAGCAGAATACTTGGGAATTCCTTTGGTAAACTGTGTAAAAGATAGTGGTGTTTCAACAATTAAGTGGGATACTAAAGCAAGGGTGGGAAAGGGGACTGGGAAGTACAAATGAGGTCAGAAACTGGGTCCTTTCAACCGCCCTTCGTGCTTCTCAAAGGGCGTACAAATTCGGGATAACAATCCACTGTCTGAGCTTGCGCCTCTTATTTGCACAATGTCGGCCCCTTCAAAAGGCAGAGCCAGCCAGCAGACTTTCCAAACGGGGTGTAATGGGATAGAAATGTGTCGCGAACCTTTATCTGCAGGTCCGCTAAGGTGTGATAATCCAGGTGCAAAGACTTTCTCTGAAAGCAGCTTTAGTGAGCAGGTATAGCTCATGACTAGTGGCCAACAAAAGGCCAAATGGTGTGGATAGCAAGTGATTTTCAACACAAGATTGTTATCAGGAGATGGCTCTTTTTTTCTGAAGCCTGTGTGGATACATAAGAACGTTAGTAACTTACAATATAGGGCAATCTGGTAGTTTCCGGTGGCATCTGAATAGCGAGATTGATTTGTATCTCTTGTGACCCTTACTTCTACTATTACCTGTGCTGTGAAAAGACATTGTAAGGAAATAACGGGCCAAGATTCACTGACTCCAAATGTTCCAGTTTCATAGAGTCATACTGGTTTTAGTGGTGACCTGAACTGCCATGCCTGCCCCTAAAATCTCATATGTTTTTCAGAGACCTTCACTCAACTAATCCATCTGTCTTCCTCTTAGAAGAATTTTCTCCCCTTTGATGTCCAAACATTTGTAAAGAAGGTTCCCTGGGGCAGATGGCTTCACTTAATAGTGTATTGGACGTCAGAAGGGGGAATGTCTAGAATGTAACATTGCTGGACACAGAGATTTGTTTATTGTACTGGCAGGGAACAAACATTCCGCACCTCTGGGATCTCGATTTTAAACACTTTGGCGACGCTGGAAATGTCGGCCACATCTGCACAAATCCAGCTATCTCCCCATCAGCACACAGGGAAAGTTTGGTTAGTCCTTCAGAGTCCTGGCAGGGCAGTGGTGTGCAGCTTTGTGCCACGCTGTATGCATGGGAAGTATGGGAGTCTATGAGTCTGCAGTCCCCTCTCAGCACCTCCTTGTTACTTCTGGAGCATTTGGACGGAAACAAGAAGTTAGGAATAGCAGGCATAGCTAAGCCCGGTGGCCTGCTGTCAAAGGGCTCTACTGACAGACTTTCCTTGCAACGAATGCTGCCTGAATACTGGTTGTTGGATAAGTAATATTTTGCTTGCCTCATTAAATGAAGTGGAAGGTCCTATCTATGTGGGTGATACAATGTTCTGGAAACATGATGTTCTTATTTATCAGATTAGATCCCTTAGTTCATATTGGACCATACTGGATGGCCCCAAATTGTTTCATCACTCTTGGTCCCTTATGGTTCCCATATTAGGCATGGGGCTGCTGCCAAGTGTTGGTGGACAAGCAAGCTTCCAGGTCTTTGCACTGACTCCTTCTAGTTTTGACCTCCATGTCAAGGTTAAACCACAAAAATGTAGATCAGAGCCAGGGCTTTGATTGGCATCATGGGAAACACTGGTCTGGTGCACAGATGAACAGTTACGACCAGTACAAGGCAGGTGTGTGTGCAGACTGAATACTCAACTGTCTAAACAAACACCAGTCTTAATGCTTCCTACATACATGTAGCTACCTGGTGTACTGTCCTGCACTCCATCTGTACAAGCCAGGAAATAGTGTCTTCAACGGTTGACTGAGACACTCTCCGGTTTATATAGCTGCGTCCTTTTCAGTTTGAGAGGTTTCCGGTGCTATTGGTAGGTGCAAGGCCAGTTTAGGGTTGTTGCTGCCATCTTTTAGCTGCCCTGCCTTGTCCAGCCTGATTTTACACTGTGCTGCACAGGATAGTTGGGTCTTTGTCCCCAGGATTACACCTGAAAAACAAGCATGTTACACCCATAGCTCAGGAAGGTCTGGGTGCCGGATGTGTCTGGATGGAACACAAACTGACAACAGGAAAGATTTAAAAGATTTGGTGTGTCTCATCAGTAGGTGTCATCAGAATCCTTCCTGTTAGTTCCATGACTGTAGTAGTTTTAAAAGTATGTCAGAAACATCAAATCCAACCAGTCTGCATCTTTGGCAGCAGCTGATCAAGACTGGTCAAGTAGTAATTCTCCAATTTGGCAGAAAGCTATTCTCATGTCTGACTAGTTTTCACAGACATGGTTTGACCCCAATGGGCCATCATGTCATGCCTTAATACTCCCCTTTGATCTCAGATGAATACACCTGTAAGTCTGACTGGAAAGGCAGCTGTACACTCACTACACCTCTTCAGTGATGCAGGATTTAGTAAACTTTAGTCCAAGCTGTAGTGTCTGGGTTTTCTAGCCTGGATGCCAGACCCATAACACGCTAGGCACAGAGTTAGCCAATGTTGGCCCTGGAGTCAAGGCCCTGGAAAGTCTGGTACCCAGGCTTAGGTTTTCAGGCCAAGCAAGAGGCTGCTTCCCACGCTAGGAAATATATTCCATTATACACATAAAATTTATACAGTCAAACCTGTACTAGTGACCCATCTGGCTTGTAGATAATCATTTTTGGTGGCTCCTCTAATAGGATATTCTTCTTATTGAATCTTGTCTATAATGGCCTCTCATCTATATTGAGAGCATTTTCTTCCCTTGAGTTGGTCACTTCATACAGGTTTGACTGCATCCATTTTTTCGAAAGAACACACATTAAAGTACATCACAAAAGCCAACAATTTACATTGCCTGTGATTTATTACATAGCAATAAGTATTGTATACAGCAACCTGAAAATTATCCAACCAGAATATTAACAATAAGATCATATATTTATATGTACAATTTGAACAGTCATTTCTCTCTTGCGCAGAACCAAATTCAGACTTCTTTTTCATAACAATCTCTTCAAAAAGCAGTCAACACATTTCTACACACATTATTAGATTCTCCACTGTGGTGGGTTATACCTCTAAATACCTCACAATACACCTTTGTGAAACTGCAACAAAAGGTATCAAAACTGAAAACAAACGGAATGTGCTCTTCTCTTGAATAATTAGTGCAGGCAACTGAATGCTGCCCTTATTTAGTACAGTGTACATGTCCATTCTCTAAGCACACTTGATGAATTTAAATATTTTTACTAGTTATCAGTGCAGATTCTATGGTTGAACCTAAATGCTATCATGTTGGCAACTTTTTGTTTGACACTTGTTATATGTATGACATAATGTTAAGATTACATCATGTATGATATCATGTGTATGATAACCTACTGTTACTGTCTATAGTCCTGGTACAACAGTTCGCATATTGTTATGTTGTTCTTGCCTTACCACAAAAGTTTGCAAGTATCCAAACATTTTAAAAAGGCGATTGCAAGATACTGGCCTTGCCTGACAACGTTCAACTGGAATTTGTGTGGTGGAGGTCAGAAGAGGAATTCCAGGACACTAAAGTGGATGTTTTACAAGCTGTTATAACTGAAAGCAGGTGTCGTAGGAAGGGACCAGCATATCAGAAGCTGCTTTTATGCCTTGCTACAGGTGATTAAATATAACTCGTTGTTAATATGAATTGAATTTTGTTTAAGTTAAACTTTTGTAAGATTTGTCATCACAATAACAGTTAACACTATTTTCTAGTTTTCAGAGGTACAAAAGTAGTGATACATTTTGTCAAGTAATTAATGGGGAAGGATTTGGTACATTTGTATGTTCATCTCTGAACTACTGTCATTCTCGAATTTCAGATCGGAATCCGGTTACCAAGGAAGGATGGGCAGAGTATGCAACCATCCCGAACGAATCCCGGTCCCATTCTCAGATAACCCAACCCGCATGCCATGTTCGGGCATGTTCTTGTAAAATCATTTCCGCTTTTTGGCATCCTCCCTGCCACAATTACACCCCTCCCAAAGAAAACTTTGGAAGACATCCAGCCAGATGAGGCTTACATGTGGTTCTGACTTGTGATGTCTTTGCAAGGATCAAACCTAATGCTGTAGGTATTTTTTGATAATGTTAGCACATCCGTCTTATCACAGAGAACACGAACCTCTCATTCTGCATAAATATATTACTGTTAACTGACGATTATTTGTTTACATTTCTTAGACTGCAAGCTTTGGAAAAGCATAGTTTTCTTTTGTACTTTAAATACAACACAATGTGGTATTACTAGTAATAGCACCTGCGAATGTGGTTTGTGGAGGTAAAATGTACTTGCACAACAAAGTTGGTCCTGTCAACAGAAAAACCAATTGGAATGTTTATATGGCAAGTACTGCGACCTTCTGCCTTGGTTTGCAATGCAGATCATTACCCTAATTGCTATGTATGCCTCTGTTAAACAGCACCTGAATGCCACGCACCATTTACAGCATCCACTTGGAATTGGAACAAAAAAGAATCTGAGTATTTCCACACCACACTGAGATCTGCAAACAGTTCTTCTACATAGCTTTGCTATATATATATATAGGTTTATCTTTATATATGTATATATATATTTACTCCATTGCTGCTGTCCTAAGGCAGCTAAAGTATGCTAGCGTGTCAAGAGGTCAAAGCACAAGCTCCCTCCACTCTACAGAGTTCTTGTCCCATAGGATAGAGGCTTCTACATTCTGACATGTACACATAAACATGGAAATAACATACCTCCTCTGAGATAGACTACCCACTGGCCTGGCTCTATGTCTGCCATCTAGTCCAATATTATCACACGGGGAAGAACAGGGAACTATAGTCCACTCATTGCTCACAGAGCAAAAAATAAAAATATCCAGAGAACAAGTCCACGACCTAGTCCTGTTGGTAGTCCATTCTTGGAGGATGATTGTTTCAGTCCAAACACGTTTTCAACTGCAGGAAGTCTTTCCAGGTTGGGAGGAAGACTGCCTCTGATCCTGTAAGTAAAAATACAAGAATTGAGTTGCCTGTTCAAGTACTGTGAAGGGTGCTAAGCTGTTGCTATATGTAAAAGAAACCAGAACCGTACAATTGACACCAGTTATAGCACCAGTATTCAATATTGTTATGACCTGCACACTTCATTGTTTATCTGTGTGCAGTTCACAAAAGAAGCAGGTCACATCACTTTATAATCCTGCTGCCTTCCGCCATATGTTCCAGGTGGTTCTGCCCTGCTGCCATTGACAGAAAGCAGCTGTGACAAAACTGGACTATTGGAACGTAGTAAAATGTTTGGCTATTTCAGCAGTCCAACAAATGCGACTTATTTATTCACAGGAAGAATAAAATTAATCAATTTTGTGTAGGCTAAGAAAAAATTACTGTCCATCTGTTGTGATGAAAAAAGAGCCAAAGTGAGTAATACAGTGCTTCCAATGCAATAGTAAAACTTAGACTCGTTCAACTTTCAATCTTATGTTGACATAGTGTTAGGGTTATAAAGTGATTAGGATATTAGTTTGGTTTTGATGTTTCATATCTGCAAAAATGTATAAAAGGTGGATCTTAAATTTGTTTAAGCTTTTTGAGAAAAAAATAAACCTTGAGAGCTTGTTTTGACTCTGGTGGAATCTGGAAAGTTTCAGGTGACAACAAAGAAGACAAATGAGGAGGGTCTGGATGTTCAAGAAGATAGATGAGAAAATTCCTTCCATAGCTCTTCATCCATCACTTGGGTGGTTATCTAGCTCAAAGTAAACCACATACTGTAATGGCATGTGTTTTAGCACCTGGGCCTAACAAACAAGGCTGTTGTGTACACTTGGCAGTAATGTTATCAGGTAACCTACATCTGAGGACACCTGACTAATAACTAATTCCTTTACACACTTGATCTTTTCCCTGCCAATGTCTACCTTGACCTATTACTGAGACAGTTAAACCATGACCTGCCAAGGTCAGATTTCCCAGGTCTTTGAACACACAGGTGTGGCGTGTACCCTTATCAGCTTTGTTGCCCTCCCACATAAAGCTGCCCAAGGTCAGCATGTGTTCCTTTATAAAGGTGAATTATTGAATTTCCAGGCAATTTGTAAGCTGAGTGCATTGACCTTCCTCTTGTCCTTTGACCTCACCTTATCTGGCCCTCTGAACAAAGGAAAACATAGAGCCGCTAAAAACTAGCAAAGTGTCAGTAGTGTTTTTGAAAAAAAAAAATAATAATAATTTTTAAATGCAGTGGATCATAATTTAGCTCTGACCCACTGGATAGGGGATGGAATTGCTTTAATAGTGATTTTTAAACATGAAGTAGCTACATTCAACTGCACCATCTGCTTCTGGTTGCTGAAGGAATTCTTCTATGTAAGCAATGAAATCCAAGCGTGGCTCTAAACTGACATCTGTACTGCAGCAGCTTTTCACAAGGCACGAAAAGGACTACCGAGGCACGTCAAGGAATAAATGAATGCGAATGGGTAGGCAAATAAAATACCGCAAAACAAATGTATGGACTTCTCCTAAGTTTAACTTTGACACCACCTTGTAGTGTACAATGTTGTAAAGTGCCATTTCTTCAGACAGTGACAGATGGGAGAGTCTACTCACCAGTCATAGTGGGGTCTCCTTCTTGAAGCCATTCCTTGTGGTGGGCCCCTCGAAGCTGATCTTCACCGCCTGTTTGAATTCAAGGTCCGACATTCTCCGTTGGGAAACATACGTATCCGTCAGTGGTACGGGCGACTTGCGATACGGACTGCAGTTGGGATTCGTAACGATTCCATTCCGTTTGACCTTATTCTCCGCTGGCGATGAGTTGCCTTTGCCGTTCACAAAGTTTTTCAGTGGAGAAGGACATGATGTTTGCCGAGTCAGGTCTGGGCGCTTTGGGCTTGTGTTGATCACTGGCTGTGATTTATTCCGGGGGAGCTTCTTGGTTTGCTTTGGACTGTTTGAATTGTTGTTGTTCAAGTGGCTGTCAAAGCTTGTCAGGGGAATCTCCACTATGGTGTCCTTGATGTGTTTGTCCTTTTGCAGGGAATTACCATATTTTGACTTGACTGGCAGGTGCGTTGGCCTCTCTGGTTTCTCACGTCGACTTCTGCTCATTGTGCTCTGAATCTCCTGGGTGAAGGTCAGCCCTTGTTGACTTTCTGATATCGGAATTGTGCTGACTGTGGACGAAGTCAAGTTCGAGGAACTTTTGGAGGACTGATTGGATATAGATGATGACTTGCAACGGTCGATTGTGGAGTCTGGTGACTCAGAAGGTGAACTTGATGATGCTACGGCACCGTTTGTAGCTACTCCGCTCACGTTTCTTGTTCCACTTCCAGAGCTTGTGGATGTAGCACATGATGACGTGCTTCGCCTAGTGCCCGTGTCCTTGTAACCGTTTGTCGAGGGCGCCCCGACAGACTCCAGTAGCTTTTTGATGTTGTGGTGACCTCCCTTGATGGCTACCCGCATGGGCGTGCGCCCGCACTGGTCTGCATGGTGAGGATTCGCACCATACTGCAGCAGGGCTTTCACCACCTCGATGTGCCCTTCCTGAGCAGCGATACACAGGGCAGTTGCACCCTGGTTGCATGTGTGATCCACATCAGCACCTCTCTCAAGCAGAGCCTTCACCACTTTCGCATGACCTTGCCAGGCTGCCGACTGTAGAGCCGTTCTTCTCTCGTTGTCCATGCCGTTGACCTTGGCAGCGCTGTCCAGGAGCAGTTGGACCATGTCTGTGTGCCCCTGCCACGACGCCACGTGCAGCGGAGACCTTCCCTCCAAGTCTGTCGAGTCCACGTAGGCGTTGTGCTTGAGCAGGAGCTCTGCCATCTCCAGCTTGTTCTCCAGCGCTAGGATGTACAGCGTCGTACGTCCCTCTCCGTCAGCGAGGTTCACCTCTGACCCTCCTTCGATCAGCATTTGAATGATGTCCTTGTGGCCTTCGATGGCGGCCACTCGCAGTGCATTCCTGCCGTCGTGAGCCATGTGATCAATGTCAGCTCCATAGTCCAACAGAAGCTTGATGCAGTCTATGTGGCCTTCCTGTGCTGCCAGGATCAGTGCCTGCCGGCCATCATTGTCGGCCTCACTTGTGCGTGCACCCTGCTCTGTCAACAGTTCACACACCTCCCTGTGCCCCTCGAAGGCAGCCATGTGAAGGGGAGTCCACCCGGCGTTGTCACGATGCATCTCATCCAGCCCGCGCTGGAGCAACAGATGCACGACCTCAACACTACCTTGAGCAGAGGCAATGGAGAGCACAGTCCTGCCTTCAGTGTCGATGGAATCCACGGCTGCACCCCAGAAGAGAAGCTGGTGTACAACTTGTGCGTGCCCCATGGACGCGGCTGCCAGGAGGGGTGTTCTACCATTGTTGTCTGAGTGGTCGACATCAGCGTCATTCTCTAGGAGGAGTTCAATTACGTCTGTGTGGTTTTCGTACGCTGCAACCAACAGTGGAGTCATGCCTTCCTTGTCCTCATGATTGACATTAGCACCGCGGTCAATCAGGAGTTCCACCACATCGGCATGGCCTTGGCTGGCAGGCACACACAGCGCGGCTACCGACAGGGCAGTCCGCCTGTCCGAGTCCTCATGGTCGATCTCTGCGCCGTGGTTCAGCAGATGTTCCACGATTTCTTTGTGGCCCATGTACGCGGCAGCGATGAGCGCTGTGCGTCCCTCGTTGTCGGCCTTGTTCACGTCGGCCCCATGCTCAAGGAGTTTGGACACCACTTCTTCATGACCGCCCCATGATGCAGCTCGTAGCGCTGTTCTTCGATCGGTGTCTGCAAAGTCCACAGATGCCCCTGCTTGGAGTAGGGCAGACACAACTCCACCCTGCCCTCCCCAAGAAGCCGACCTCAGGGGCGTCCACCCATCGTGGTCCATGTGGTTAGGGTTAGCACCATGCCTCAGCAATGTTCTCACAATCTGCTCATGCCCTTGTCGAGCACCCAAGTTCAAGGCAGTCTGTCCACTCTTGTCCTCCACTTCAAGATCGGCACCACGTGCGATCAACATCTCACAGATCTGCAAGTTACCGTGGTAAGCAGCATTACACAGCAACGTACGGCCGTTCGCATCCACTTGGTTTATCGTAGCACCATTTTCCAGCATCTCCCGTACTGAATCCTCTTCCTCTCTGGACCTATTGCTCAGTGTTCTGCACTTGCCATGCTGAGGCGAGCCATCTGCACATGCACCGCTTGTGAGGAGGAGATTCGTCACGCGTTTGTTCAGCGGGCAACCATCCTGCAAGCTATCCTTGACTGGGGCACCACTCCAGATCAACCATAGAGCAAGGTGGTAACTTTCAAGTGGAGGGACAAGATTGCTCTTGACCAGGTGAGCGGCGAACTCTTGCACCTCTACTGGAGCAAGGCTACGTGCAAACAGTGTGTACTTCATTGCCAGCATGCCATGCCCCTCTGCCGCATTGCACAAATACTTCTGGGTACAGTGTTTCACGTCGAGCAACCACTCTGCAAAACTATGATGAAACAGAATGCAGGTGTTACCTCTGCCCGTGAGGAGGATGCGTGACATGAGGTCCATCCTTCGCTGGAATTCCTCCAGGGTCAGGGCCGTGTTACGTGTCCAGGCACAGTCAAACAGTTCCATTTCTGTCAGTGGTTTTCTTGCAGCCAGCATCACATTCAAGATTGGCTGGATTTTCACAAACTGCCTTTTGACAAACAAACGCTGACAGAGCCAGAGGTACAATCCATTGAGGGTCCCAGGAATGTCCTTGATTTCTCTCAACATGATGAAGTTCTCAGCAACTCCATCCAGCACCTTTTCCAGGTACAAGAAACATCCGTTGCTCTTGATGTGCAGTTGGTTGAGCATTTCTGCTGTGTCTCTATTGAGGTGCACACGGAGTGCCTCTTCATTGTCCAGCCTGGCAAGGATGTACTGTTGCACATCGCGTACAGCGTGAGATTTTCTCAAGTCGTCCAAGCTGACCTTTCTGAAGCCAGTGAACAGCCGGTTGACGGATTTGCTCTGCTTTCGTGACGAACAAACCAGGAGACACCACGGGGGAAAGAGTTCGTGATGACGGGCCAACAGTTCCGCGATTGTCTTGCTCCCCTCGGTCTTATCGTCGGTTTCAAGAAGATAAGATTCATCCACTGAGTCCACAAGAATGAAACAGTTGTGCGTGGGTGGGTTGATCCCGAGGAGGGGTAGGAGCACGCCCCGCTTGAAGGCCTCGTCGGGGCTGAGCTCGACTTGCGCCGGCTGGAGGACTGCTTGGATCGCGGGGTCTTTCACCTTTTCCGCGTACTCCTCGATCTCGAGTGATTTTGACAACTGTTCTACGAGTCTGAGCACGAATTCTGCCACAGAGAGTGTGCGAACATCGTGGGCCTGGCAGAAATGATAAGCCAAGAGTCTTCTGTGTAGAATGCGCTGTTTCCCGTCCTTGTTGGTCGGCCAGACGAGCTCGGTGCTCAGAGCGGTCTTGCCGCTCCCGGGCCCTCCCATAACCAGCGCCCCGCACGTTTTGGCAGCCTGCCTGTTCTCCAGCGAATGCAGGAGCTTGTTGAAGGCCCATTCTCGGCAGTAGAACCGCTTTCCCTGTAGCAGACTGTGCGCCATGTTGGGGGTATTCCGTGCGATTCCAGTCGGGAAGGGAGTCCCACAGCGCTAGTGTGACGACCTCTCACCAGACCCGTCAGGGTTCACACCGTCTGAAACAGAGAACAAAATACGTGTTGATCACACCAGCGTACCAACTTTATACCAACACAGGCGGGCAGGCCCACGTTGTAGGGAGCTGGACTTTTGCCAACTCTGGGGGGAAAGAGAAACAAACCTTTGAGTCAGCGGCGGCGACTGGTCATTCAGGGTAGGCCGGCTCAAACCCGCACTCTGTAAAGTCAGCGAACCAGACACTGAGAGGGGTAAGCAGACACTAGTTCAAACAGAAAACGTCACCTCTGGCTACTCAGAGAGGTTTTCAATGCCTTCGACATGGTTGTCAAGCGCGTGTCGTCTGAAATTGCCAAACAAAGCACAGTTTGTAAACCCCTATGGAGTCCTACTCAGATGACAAATTTGCCTAAGCTTAGGGAAAGCCCGGTGCGGCCGGTGAAGACAACAGCCTGGGAAAGTCAGCCCACATGAAGACAAAACTGGCCGTGGTTTGGGGCTCAAAAGTTGAGAGAATTTGACTGGCCCGCCAAGACGGGACACCCCAGAAAGTTTTTCTGGTCGGACCGTCCCGGGTCACACGGCCGTCCGATGACTAAATCTTGACTTACCGGCAAAGGAAGTCGGTGGGTCACCGCGTTGTTCAACCATGAATTTCAACACAAATTTTTCCAAGGAGCCAGCGGAAGTACAGCCCAAGACAATACGTTTAGAAAACATTCAACTAAAACATAACGAGACTGAAAATCCCTCAAATCAGACGATATCCAGGAATGTTTTGACCGGGGCAGTCGCCTTCCCCCGCCGAGACGCACACTGCGGGCGGCTCGGCCCCTTGTCGGGATGACTAACCAATCACAGTGGCTCGCCCCGCCTCCGTACACAATAGGGCGGGGTTAGCCATCAGACCCGCCGGGACTTGTTCCAGGGTGCGGATATGATAAACTCTTGCGAAACTTCACATGCTGTTGCGTTTACGCTACCAGGGCGACTATATCACCCAATTTGGGAATAAACTTGGCGCTTCAGCCAACACGGCCACACTTTGATCCCGAATATTGTAACATCACACATGATTGGGCTATATATTTTACAGTTCAGCTGTTACAACTCAATACTCGTATCAAGGGTCAGTGACAAAGATAAATTAGCGAAGAAGACCATTTTGTCATGTCAACCATTCAAGCAGAACCCTTCTTCTGGGACAGATCAAATTCATGCGGTGACTTCACATAAAACAGACATCATCAGAAAATAATGAGAAACCATACACCCACAACGTGGCTTGCATCCAGACCTTTGTACCATCATTTACCGCTAAAAACAAATATTTACCGGGAGATGTACGAGTAACCAAAAGTTTTATTTTTCCTATCAGTCATCCCAAATAAATTATGTCTTTCGCCGTCCACACAAAATATGCACTAAATTTATTTTACAACAGTTCACTGTTCTCGACTGCCACGTAGCGCACAGCACTCAATGCGGAAAACGCAACAATCTGACGAAAGCTTGTCGACTGATGTAACTATCACATTATTTCTCCAGTCGACAAACGTTAGAGCCCGCGGGACATAGTACAAATTTCAGTTACATTCTAAAATAAACATTCGCCCCTCACCACCTCCCCAATTAGCGCTGTCGTACGAAAGATCCCGATCGAGAAGGGCCGCCCCGAACACCCACTGGTTCCGCAGACAGCAGTCTGTCGGGTTTCCAGCCGGGCCGATCGTGTGTACAGACACGGTATGTCAGTTAAATCCTCGCTGAAAACAACACTTGATCCCCGGGACGTAACACACTGTGTTTAGCAGTGCAGACGACTTTTTTGTGCGTTGTCCTGACCTCTAAACTGAATGCCTCCTTTGCCGTATTTAGCCCCACTATTTTTCGATTGAACTCCTCACTTCACAATTTGACGCGACCCCTGTAAAAAGTCAGGGAGGAAAGTGTGAAGAAACTTGTGACTATATAAGCCAGTGAAGCCACGCTCGGGTCATACAGGCCCGGGGGATACAGTTTCCACACCACTTCATCCCAAGGTCTCGCTTGAAAAGACCCGGTTCCCCGGTACAAGGCCATCAGTTATATTCATCTGTTTGGCGATTCTAGATCCCCGTCACGCGCCTGCCTTGTTTTGCTCCGTCCCCAAAAGCTCCAAACTCGGTGTATTATCCCAACCCACTATTGACACTGGAGCTCACAACGCAATCAATAGGTGAGAAAGCAACAGAGAGAGAAATCGCACCGCGTCTATACTGACCTTGGGTGGGGAAAGCCTTCCTCCCGAATAATCAAAACAGCACACGTCTTGTTTTGCTATCCCAAAGTACGAAAAACACAAAGCCACCAGTGTAAATCCCAGTTCCGCCGCAACATTGTTTAGGAATCGCCAGCTTTCCAAGGTCTATGAGTAATCCAGGTGACTAGCACGCCGTCAGAGGCCGACGGAATCGGAACGTCTGTCCCGACCGGGAAACTTGCTGATAATGGGGAATACCGCCGCCCACTGTCCCAAACAGGCTTGGCGGGCGAGTCCATATTTTTGTGGGGAGGTCATAGATACTTTTAAAATTAAGTTAGATTTGCAGATCATATCACCTGATACTACGAATATTCATAGTATATTTATGTATCATAAAATCAGGAAAGGATCTCTACCATGTTCTGTGAGTTTGGCAAATCGGTATCAGAAAAACTACCCCTTTCTTTCATATGGTATGACCCTGCCTAGGTGTTGCCCAACAAGGGTAGGCACCCAAAGGTGATGACAAGTCCAGCGGCTCGGCGCCACATCACACGTCTTCCGGAGCACCAAAAAACTTGTACCAACGTTTGTTATTCCCACTGTGCTTCACGGTGAGCGGAACTGGTGAATTATTTCAGCACACAGACCCTTGTCAGAGCTGTTGTCAGGAGATCTATACATGTAGGCCTTGAGTCACTAAGTGAGTTTGATCAAGGTTAGGTAGCATTTAGATTTATGTGACATGCTGTAAAACGTTAGTCACTGGAAGAAAGTCGCAACTTGACATTGACTTATTTCCCCATTACACACAACGAAAGTCAATAAGTATCGTTTTCACATTGGTTGATAGAGCAAAGTCATGGTAATGGTTTCTCCAAGTTCATGGACTGGCACGAAAAAAAAATTCAGGAATTCATATGGATTCCAGGACAACTACAAATGTCAATCTTAAAGGCAATAAACTCACATTTCCTTTTGACTGAAAAGGTGCACCAACACCTCATTATCATGATTATGTACCTCCAATGATGCTTCTTGTCTCCACAACAAAACCTGTCTTGGAAGTATACATACCAGCCACACCACACCATTGTCTACTCTTAATCACAAAACGCAAAACAATCAAACTGACCTAAACTCTGCATTGTCCTCGATATTGTGTCCACCCAAAGTGTAGCAGCATTTCAAAAGAGAAGGAATTATTCCTCAACAGACAGTTTGCTTTCTTTGCGAGTTTGTCAAAGGGTGCTCCCAACCGTGCAGTGTTTGCATATTGTAATTTCTTCTAAAGAACCAACAGAGTGCAGCATGTAACTTGTTTGAGAGGCTCTGTCAGGGCTCTTAGCCAAAGTTTTCATTCACAACAATCCCATAATGAGGCACCTTTCAGAGGGAGTTAGATGCTAAGCAGCATAATCTGTACACAGGCTTGAGAAAACATAACTTGATACCTCAGAAGCATACTCATGGTGTCTTTATTTGCTGACCAGTTCAGGGGAGGGGCCACCCCAAACATAAGAATTAAAATGTGTATTGCCTATTGGTACAATTTCTGTTTTGAATCTGTGAGCTAGATGTTTATGATAGGTTGATTGTTGAAAACTGGCATGAAGTGTTGAATTGTTTTATCCTGGGGTCAGTACCATGTTGCAACAATGTCTAACACCATTTGGCTCTACTCAAGCTTATGTTATCAAGCTATCAGCAGCTTCTTACAACTGTTAATGGGGTCTATTACTGATCAGGGGGGCTGAGGATTTGGCTCTGACCCTCCCACCACAAATACACAAGTACCATATCCCTGCCTTAGCACTTCCTAATCCCAAATCCCTGATTTGGACAGTTGATAGCAAATTTTATTGACTAGACTGTGGATTAACTTGGACGCCCCAGGATTTGAGAGTCTCCAACTCTTATCTGAGTGACAGCAGGGTTCTCTGGTCTCTGGGGGAGTCTCTGAGCTAGCCTGGAGGAAAAAGTGCCCCCTTCTGAAAGACAAGGTCTCCCATTGGCCCAGCCCAATTAAATCAAGGTGTTATAGGGTGTCAGCGTGTCAAGTTCGTGGTGAGGGGGAGGACTGAAATAGATGGGCGGAAGGCAGGGAGTTACCTGGCCTAAGGCCTCTGACCCACACAGGTCACTGCAGATGGTTTGTATATGTTTGTAACGGGACAATTGATGGATGCCTGATAAAAAGCGAATATACTACCCTCTTACCATGTTACAGGAAAAGGCGAGGAAGTGCTAGATCACAGCTTGATGATCTGTTTCGTGCTCAATGAAACATGAAGCTTTTTAGTAATAGCATAAAAGTTTTGTAACATCCATAGCTCGTAAGTGTAATACCAGTGTACATTTCTATATCTATGGGCATTGTAACAACTTACCTTAGTGTTAGTCCTTATGTCTATTTGCACATAGTCCATTACATCAAGGCTGGATCATATCATGAGAAACATTATATGCAGAATTATTGGACTAGAAGCCTTATTAAAATCCCACCATTTATATATCAACCATTGACCTGCATGGTGACCTGCTTCATAAATAAAGACCCGGAACTGAACAGAAAAGCCACAGCTACACATGTTGATAGATGAACTCTGCCAGGGGGTATGACAGCTCACCTCCTTCTTCTTGTGACTGGGTCTCACCTAGCTGCCATTAGAACTCTGGGAGTGAGCACGTTCGCCCTCTCCTGGGAAGGTTAAAGTCACCTCTGTTGGACAAAGGTTAGTGTAGCTTTGGCAAAGAGAAAACATCTAAGTTTGAAGTGGCAGTTTATCAACACTTCTGTGAGGTTGTGTGTTTTCATAAGAAGTGGTTTCTTTGTTTCCTCATTGACTCATTATCACATGATCCCTGTAGTAAGCAGAAAAGATGCTCTGCTTTTTCAATTTTGAATGTTTCTGTTCTGCTTTACAAGGAAGTCCTAAGCTGTTTTACTGTTAAAAGGGCAGTAAAGTTGCTGGTGTGCCAGGAAAAGTCAGTGAGATATGGTCTTGATCATTATCCCACTTCCCCTGTTTGACTGCACAGTGTAAAGATTGTGACAAATTTATGACAAAGGTCAGCATTCTGAGAAATGTATATACCCAGTGGTATGATAGATTTGAAGACAAGGATCATATAATTTAGATAAGAAATGCTGCACCAAGGTTGTTGTTTGACTGTAGCCTTTGTGTCATATACTGGGTACTAAGACCCATGATCTGTCTCCCACCCTAGGACATCCCCACTTGAAAGACTAGACAAGAAAATTGCCCCAAACTAATGAATCAGTTACCTGATACCAAAAAAGTCCATGTCTGAGTGACTGGAAGTTGTCCAGTCTGTATTTCCTTACAGGTGCATCCTGGTAAAACACTTAGCAATGCAGACAAGGAAAGAGCCCACTGGAGAGATGACGTAAGAGAACTTCCTCCTCCCGTCACTTAATTCCACCTTCAGACAAGGAAATGCTCACGGTGTCATGTTTCAGGTAAAACGTTTATAAATGCCTGACTGCAACTTTTTGGAGTGAAATGACTTCAGTACAAGACAATTGCTATGACAGTGTCATTCAGAATTTTGATGCAAAGGTCGAATCATACTTTTGCTGAAATGAGAAGTTCCTCATCAGTAATATAGACTCATCCAACATCTTCACTGTTTTGCTGTTTTTTTAGTAAAATTTTACTGCTGGCCTTCACTTTATGACCTGAGTTCATGTTAAAGGTCGCATTACACAGGTGGGGAGTGGCTTACCACAAGGTATGCCTGTGCAGCGGTTCAAACAACCACACCTGCCGCCGCTTCCTGTTGTGTAGGAAACCTGCCCAGACAGGTCCCATATGTCCACACCTGGTTGGTTCACCGCTGATATCCGTTATACCGCGTCTATTTCTGATTGGTCCAAATAGGCTAGGTTGCAGTTTGGACTGAACAGTGCCCTTCGGAATCTTGCGGGAACAAAAGAAACATATCATACTTTGATCTAACAGTTGTTGTTGTAGTCCCGACAAGGTGAACGTACTTGTGCTTGCCCGTTTCCTTTGTACTTGTCTGTGAAGCTACCTGAAAGACTCAAACTGACTCACGGTTATTTAGATGTTATCAAGATAAGTTGTGTTTTAACGTGTAATGTATATACTTTGCCCAGACAGACCAGGACAGCTGTTTTCCTTTCTTCTCTCTGTGGCTGTAGTGCCCAGACGTTACCTGAGTCACAAGCATACTTCAGCAGACCTGTGTCTGACAAGTTCGCCGTGTGCCAGTCACAAGTGCACGCAAACTTTCTCTTGTCCTTCAGGACAGCATGCAGCATGCTCAGGCAGGCTTTAGTACCTCACTTGACTTGTGGCTAATGAGGGATAAATAAATGACAGATGCTTCAAATGATTGGTAGCTGAACCTTCCATGCTGCTTAGAAAACAACTAGATTTTTCCCTATCACTGTGTTGTACTCTCCATTGAAAAATTTAGTTTTCTCTTTATAAAAGATAAATAAAATACAACCAAGAACATCAATATAACACCTTGTAATGTCCCTGATAAAAGGAAGAAAGCTAAAAACATTAATTAGAGTCATACTAAATACAAGTAATGTAATACATACAACCTGATCAAGGGTGGATATGGTATGCAAAGTCACTGTTCCTACATCCTAGAACTTCAATGTAGTATCTTGATAGTTAAGAAGGAAAGAAAGATAAGAACATTAACATTATGCACACAACCTGCTGAAGGGTGGATATGGTATGCAAAGTCATTGTTTCGACAACTTCCTCTGGCCAGTTTGCACCTCCTTTTTCATGTCCATGCCAACGTGCGGCAGCATTTGTGTGTTGACCTTCCAAACAATGGCTGGCTATTTCCAAAATAAAAGGCCCTAAGAGCTTCAATTAACACCTGTCATCCAACTGTGAAATGACCATCAAATTTGGTGATAAACATCTCAACAAATCCCAGGGGCTTTAGTATCAATTACTGACCTCTGCTAAACCACACAAGCTTACTTTGCTTTGTTACTATTTCTAGCCTTGTTTTCTCAGCTGAGATAATAAGTCCCTGGTCTTGACCATCTCGGTGAGAGTTGACATGTGTAGTGTTTGGGTGAGATTGAGGATTTGCCCCCCTCCCCCCAAGCTGGTGACATGCACCTGCCATGCTGGACCAACTAAAAATGGTCGGGGATGATTGGCTGTGGGTTTCTGTCAGCATCTCTGTTTTATCTTTTAATATTTGGACATAACTCAGACTAATGGAGTGAGAGTGTCTAATTGTTGATAAATTATACGGAGATCACAACACATTTATAATACATGTACGATGTTATGAAAGTTAGTAAAAGTGAAAAGATTCCAGGCCAAGGGATGAAAGAATCAGAAATCATTATTGTATGGAGTGGCTCTAACATACGATAATCATAATGACATTTATAAAATCAAGGACACAATGTTTAAATTCAGTCATCCTCTAGGACACTGCTAAATTTCCCACAGTCAATTCACAATTTGGTAATTTTCATGTCATACCACATAAAACATTTTCTTACAAGATCCGTCAATGTACAGGTAATGTTGAAAGTTGGAAAGCCTACTTTAAGTACATGTATCATGTTTCTGACTTATCTTAACCTCTATTTAGTGATGTTATCTGTTCATGATGGAGTTGTTCAGGCTGCTTACTGTATTTTCACCTGTGTGCTTGGCTGTAGAAATTCTGTATAATGTAAATGTACATAGCTGTTCAAATAGTGGATCATGGTATCACCGCAATGCGAGAAAACATGTAAGATAGAAAGAAGAACTGTTCATTTGCAGCTTTTGAGAGAAGAAAATGCAGGCAGCCTGGCTGTTCTAGACCTTCTTGGTCTGTCTTTGAATGTACATTTTTTTTCTTTGTCTTGGCTAAGGTGTTTGAATAGAAGACACCTAAAGAATAGTATACCAACAATGCATCTGAAGATTATCAAACAACATATCATCAAGAGACTGTTTTAAGACATATAAGTTACCTGAGTTGTTTGTCTCCTTCTCAACATTTATCTTCCTGACCCTGAGGAGAACTTAGTGAGACTAGTTGCCCATCATTTACTTAGGCTGTCAATCAACCTTTTCAGTATCACAAATTTGAATGGATGAGATACAGAGACCACCCTCATAACATTCCCACAGGCTGTTTCCCCATGTCTGTCAGCGGTGTACATCAGATTATCCCATATTTACTAGTTGAATACAACAGTATGCCCTAGCCCTGCATGGTGGCATTAAATTCAGGTTGTCTCCAATCATTTCAAGTCTTCCATGTCTGGTGCAGCTCTTATCATCTTCCTTCATCCTAACCCTTTCTTTCTAGCCAGCCAAGGAAATCAACCTTATCTTCTTTCTTTCAATGCAAAGATATCTACAAGAAGGAGGATCTCTTCCCCTATGAAGTGATTTTTTTTGTCCTTGATGAATCCTAACTCCAGTTACCAGCTGAGTGTAGATGAAGAAGAAAAGTATATATGTCTTATGCATGTAATACCCTGTCATTTCTGCCCAATGTTGGTCGGTTTACTTTCATCTGGAGGCAGCCATGTGTTGGACGGGGCAGTGTTCAGTAAGGTCGTATCAAGCCCTGTAATCAACGCTAAATCTTGCCTCCGAGCAAGGATTACCACAGACTTCTGAACAGACCATTCACATAATGAGGTTGGCTGGCACCCCTGCTCTCATTATGTACATGTATATGTTGTAAAGTTACTGTTGCCACTTTTCAAGAAAAGTAAGAAGTGAAGAAAAGTGATGGAAAATGGCCGATATCATCTTTTTTTGACCACAATGTTTGTACATGTATGTTTGATTACTAACAATGTTTCACTGACCTGTTACAGCTCTTAACATTGCCTAATTGAGTGTGGAGCCTGGACATTTACTGGACTGCTATTCACACTGTGGATCCAAGGACTTTCTCCTAATGGTACTTTCCATTAGCGACAGTTTTTGTTCTCAGACCTGTCCGTGATGTTACATCCCTTTCAAATCCTGTCCATATCACCTACTCTGACTTTGCTCTCGAGTGCTTCCTCGGAAGTGATCAATCTATGGAGCTAAGCTTATATAGCCTGCAGCCAATGCAGACTGACAGGACTCCTTAGCAAAGGTCTGGCCTTTAATTCCAGAGGCACTTCTTAATCTAATTGATGAGCTGGAAGGGACGCCTGAATGGCTGGTCAGCCGATTGGGCCTGACAGCATCATAGGAAGGTTTAGGTCTTTAATTCACTAAGAAGCTCTCCTGCAAATTGAAAGTTGGTCAAGACAAATGGAAGTTCTTTTCAGGTCAGGAGAGAGTAAAGTAGGAGATGAATCCTTGTCTCTCAGGATGTCCATCATCAGGAAAGTTGGCAGCTGGGAGCAGGGGCAGGAACTTTGGAGGGCACTGGCTTGATTGTGAGATTTCAGGGGTTTTAGATGTAATCTAACTAGCATTTTGAGGCTTGAATGTGAGATTTCACGGGTTTGCATTGTGGTCTCCCTGGCATTTCAGAGAGCCATTTTCAACTCTACGGTCAGGGAAATTAGGATGTGGAACAGTTGAGGTTGGATATAACATGAAACTGACTGATCAAAAAGTCCAAAATTCTGCAATTCTACAGTATCAAAATCCTTCATTGAAAGCTGGTATAATTCCTGCAAAAAGAAACTTAGTTCTTTCCCGTCAAGACAAGTTTAGGTGACACAGAAGCCATTTGTTGTTGTTTACCTTTTCACTTGTCTCACCTGGTTTTCACAGGTAATTACAGACTGGACTAATATGGCTTCCACATGCAGAATGAAGACTAGACTCTGCCAGGCTTCAGGAAATGGTAAAAGTTGGCAAAAAAAACCCAGATGATATGCCATAGTTGGTCCACACTATAGTGCCATTCCCAACTTTTCTCTTTAGATAGCATGGATCAACTGCCCTGGCATATCGTCTGTCTCTTTGGCCAACTCCTACTCTTTTCAGCTGCGTCCCAAAGCCTGGTAGAGGCTAAATAAAGACAACATACAGACAAACATGGTTATCTGTAACTCAGATATGGAAGTAAAGACTGCAGGTAGCCTACCTCACAACTTGTGTCACACACCACTGCAGGCTTCACGTTCCCAGGACTCACAGGCATCCAGACAGACCTGACACGTGGTACCTGCAGCAAAATGCAATTACACAAGAATGTCATCATAAAGCAGTGATTCACAAAGTTACCCACCTCTCCTCACAACAATTGACTGAGATCTTAAGTGCTTTTCTCTTTTTATTTTTCACTCAAAGAAAAGTTTATTTTTCCCCCAGTCTTTTAAAAAGTTGCATGCTGTTTTTCAATAAGACAATGCTGTTGTATTTAGCATAAATTATCACTGATGCTATCATGTTAGTTGGGGAATGGGTTGATGAGTCACGTAATTATCTATTGTGAAGGAGACAATGTTGTCATGCAGCTGAGCAAGTCTGAAGACAAAGAATGTTTTCTTTGAATCTATTCACAGAAATTCTGCCACTGTAGCATAAACACTTGCCCTGTCAGTAAAAAGACATGAATACACTCAGTTAAACAATATGTCTGTGTTATATTTTAGATGCCGTCCTTGTTTACGATTACACTATTTGTCACATGCAGTAAAATGTTATGGCAAATGGACTGAAAATAAATCAATCTTTATGCCTAGAGGAATAGTCAGCTGTGCCGTAAACCATTTGACACTGAAACCTAGCTGTGTGTGTAAGCTTTTATCTCAGTTGAACAATCAATACTGCAGAGATAAGAAACATATAAGTCAACAAAAACATGCACATACACAAGGCAAAAAAGGTTTTAACCAATCCTTTTGATTGACTTTGTTAACACCTTTCCTGGCTTCATACCAGATATTTCATCAGTGTCATCAAGGGGAGGTTCAGTGGTATCAGTCATCTGGCTGAAAAGAACTTCAAAATTTTCTCTTTGCACATTATAACCATATCATAGAGATATGATAGAGACATGATACATATAATTTACACAATTACATCCTTGTACCCTTTGAGTATTCTTACAAATCATGCTAAACCCTTCCATCATTTCAGCTCAGTTTACATCTTTTTCTCGTTCGTTCTGTGTTAATTTTGCTCTCCTTCAATACAAATGGCTTGGAAAGCTTTGGAAAGCATCGTGTCACTGCTCACTGACATGATGTTCATCCATCATAGTCGATGACGACCCCAACTTCAGTTGTCCTTGTGTGCTCACTGACATAAGCCATCTCTAATTCCCATCTTACCTGCAACTAGATTGGGCCAAGATAATCATCTATTTCAGGGGCAGGGGAAAATGCAGTCATGTGTAGACCAGGTGAGTGACTACATTTCTTAAGTGGTTGGCTTTGCCCCTCAGCTATCCAGTTACCTTCAACACCTGCAGCTGGTAATCAGCTTGGTTTGGGGATGAACTTGAGAAGGCCCAAGGTCAAACTCTATCACTTGTACTTAATCTGCTGGGGAAGTTGTGGGGCATTAGCTGTGACAATAGCCTGTCAGGTGGCATAACGTCTTTAATCCATTTGAAATCAAGATGCATTTAATGGGTGATGATAAAGGGTTTCCTTCGACAATGGCCGGGAGCGTGCTGACGTCAACAGTAATTTGAAGTATTAAGGGGACAGTGTTTGGTTAAAAGGCTGGCAACAATCACTCTTTCATTCACCTTAACAGATACACCTTGACCCGAAACTGCCCAGGTGAGACAGCCTGTTAGGATAGCTTTTGTCTCAAATCACCTGCAAATGCAGGCAACTTTAACAATGTTGCTTTTGTTATGTCTTGATACTTCTTGGTATACAAAGGGAAACTGCACAGCGTAATTGTAGATCAGTTGGAGAAGACTACATGACATACTGTCGGTGTAGGAAAAAACACCTGTTGAACATCAAACTTTTGAACACCTGACTTAATTGTACTGGTGTGTCAAGTCCATGTGTTGTTATGGCCAAACTCACCTTACGTAACCAAAACAGCAAAGAGATTATCGTCTTTCCTGCCGCAGAAAAGAATCCCACACTGACAAAGCAAAGGCAACCAAATCTGACCAAAATACAAGTCTGCACAAAATGGACGCCATCACCACCTATTGTAAATGGTGTCAATCACACTCTACATGGGACAAAATTTGTCTATAGTCTGCTCTTGCCTCACAGATTAATCTGTCTCACAGCCAGCAGGCCACTTGTCTATAGAGGATGGTTTGTAGGTTCAGGGGAACCCAATACGGGTCTTTCAAAAACAGAAATGTGGCGGAAAGACTAATTCTCCGCCTGCAATCCTCAGCTATGCCTGCCATTCAACTCTGAGATTGGCCATGAAATTGGGACAGGGCAAACACAAGAGAAAACGGCACCATAGAGTCTGTTCAGGATGATTAATAAGGTTAACGTCAGACCTTTGAACCACCTGTCGGAATGTACTTGGGATTTTCCTTACCTTTCCCAGAGCTAGGGGGTGCCTGTGAGATAATCAGGTGTGAAACTCAACTCCTTGTTTTGAGGGATGATAATCCGTTAGCCTGACATTACCTTGTCAGGTCACTTGCTGGCATGCTGCCAGAATCACCTGTTGTTGTACCTTAGAAATTCCCCTCACTCCAAAGCCTTGCCCCCCTCGCTAAACAAAACACTGTCTGGGGCGCGCTGATCCGTATTGACACCCAGACGCAAAAGAAAAATAGCCGCAATTCAAGGTAGGGTCAGGTGTCGTCAAGTGGTTTGAACTTGTTTCAACAACCAGCTTGAACCTGCGTTAATCCCTTTGAATTCAAAGCCCCTGTCCCTGTTGCCCTGGGTGCAATACTCTCCACAAGTGGACTTTCCGAAGCTATCAAATTCGTGTGGCTGGACATGGACAGGGGATAATGCATAATTAATAGGTACACCTGCTCCGTAAGTGATGAACAAGGACCAATCACAGAACTGGAGCAGATGATGTTGTCTACAGCGGCTTAGCGACTAAACCACTTGTATAACCTTGAACCACTTTGTGGCCCTCGCTTGTCCGGGAGTCAACAATGCAGCCGGGACATGTTAGTCGGAATGCTTGCTTTTCTGTTTGTATGTAAAGAAAAGCTGGCGGCATGAAACGGCATCGTAGTATATGACTTGAACAACCTTGGGACATTTGGGATCAGGACGGTAAACAGCGCAGCGTCGTCAAAACTGATGAGGACATCTAGGGACAAGGTTCTCGTCACAACAAGCTACATGTTTGTTCTTGAGCCGCTCCGACTTCACAATCAGCGTCTAATCTCCAATACACGGGACGTCTCAGGACAAGGTTGTTGCTACTGCAAACTGCACGTACCACTCTCTATATGGAATCAATTGCTAAGCTCTGAATCATGCAGGTAAAATCTAGAATCTCCTCTGACCTGCAGTAACCTCAATGGCAAGGACATGTTATGCTATGTTATGGCTTCAAAACTGAAAGCTTGTGGAGAAAATTAGTTACCGTACCTTCACGGAGACTCCAAAAGGATACACCAGGAAATACCTTTGAAAATTTGATAAGCTCATGTTCCTAATCTACCCTCAAAATTTAAAAAAAATCATCTAGACATTGCCAATAGTGTAAAATGATGTTATGTACATATAAAAATGTATCATTCGTCAGCAATAAATTGAGTTTTTGAAACGCCTACTACATTTCATACACCTGCTATCAAATGAAATGTACCCCACAACTGCAACTATATGCACCAATAAAGCTTCCATTTCCATTTGGATATGACTAGTTTTCTGTTCAAGCTATGTTTTTTGTATAAAGCTTCTAAGCTATACCCTTCTGCTCTGCTTCTTGCAAAGCTGGCTCCATCCCAAACCTGAAACATCTCTTTCATGCCTCACCCTGATCCAGGAAAAGTGCAGAGCTCTGTCTCCACAAAGACCAGTGTTGTTGTACTGTACAGGGTGCCAATAGGTAAATAGTTCTAAGGTACAGGGTCATCACCAGAGCTGGTACATCACTGGCCTACTTACCATGCCTGAGGGAAGAACACTCTGGGCTAAACTAACTCAGTGTATCAGCTGCCGAATACGTGATGACAGAAGACACCATCCTGTGCACATGGTCTACGAGTGCTGGACAAACCCTGCTGGCAAAATCAAATGTCTCGTGCCTCTCTAATTCTAACCTCTGTAGCAGTGTACAATGTACATATATGCATGTTTTGGCAAGTTTTCACATTTGAAAACAAACAATAGTCCATCAAAGAGTCAATGTACTCCATTCTGCTGTTTCTGAACTTGAAACCTTTAGCTTATGGCTGGGATGCACAGTACGCCTCGTAATGGGCAGATCAAGGCCTTTCAACGCAACTTTTTATTGCTTCTGCAATGCAAGGATCTCCCTAACTCTTCCCATTATCACGTAGTGCATGAAAATTCTCCATCCCTTCAACCCTAACCTGTGCATCTATTACGTAAGCCCTTCCCCACAAAGTCCTTGAGATTCACCTTGCATGTGCTCAGTGTTGATACAGCATTTCATCCTCCATTTAGTTCCAAATCAGCCTATTACCTCCAGCCTGTGGTGTGAAGCCAAGCAAGGGAAGCTGTGATCGATCAACCCTCTACAGAACTCCACAGCTCAGCTGGCAGAGCAAAGTGTCAAAGATGTAGCTCATACCTTTTCATGAAGTTATAACATTCTCCTGGATTGCCTTTGGTCCTCAAACAAGGAAGGTTCAGACCTCCAAAAAGATGCATACTAGTACATGCATTTAGTGATGAGAAAAGGGATGGCAGAATTACTGTATAACAGTGATGTTTGGCACATAAAAGTGATATAAAAATAGGAACATTTACAAATCATTGAAAAATATTGCATTTATTTATGTCAGAGAGTGGGTAGCTGCAATTGATAGCTGAGGATTTTCCCTATCAATAGTTGAAAGTAACAAATGGTGATAATTAACACTAATAACAGTGATGCAGCACAACATACAAGCTAACTTATCACTGCTCATGTCTGAACACACCAAAGTACATAAATCAGTCTTATCCCAGGGTAATAGCCCTGATGGATGCAGGCTTAAGTATCAATGACATGACATTGCCATTAATCACCAGTTCCTCCTATCAATCACCACTTGATAATTCTAGTTAATGATACTAATGATCCGCTTAAGGTGAAGGCTGAACTGACTTGTGTCAAAGTGCTTAAATTCGCAATTCTTTAAAACCTAATGCAAGAAGATTCTTAAACCTCCTAAAAGTGCTTTGAAAGATATTAGCAGGTCACACTAGTATTGCAACTTCAAGTTCAATGTTTCTTTCTTTGATATTAACAGGCCAGGAAGAGCAACTTGAAAATGTAGAAAATATGTTGACAGGGACCCTAGAAAATGAGGCTTTAACAATCTTTCCATTGTTAAAATCAATGTCTCTGGGTGATGGCAAAGGAAAGGCATGGCAAGGATGGTTGTCTAAACAACTGTGGCAAAGATCCAGGTGCGGGGATGACTTGCACTACACTCCTATTTATATGTCATTTCACTTTCAGTAGTTGGATTCACAAGCATTTTAGATATGTGAAGGAAGCCACAGGAATGAAAGAGCTGTTGTTAGATGAATTGCTAACTATTTCTTTCATTTCCTGAATGGATTCCTCAGGTTGGTAAGTCACTGAATTAAGAGATATTTTTGCAGTGACACCTGTGCTGTGCAATGTGAACTAGTCAGAATTGCCCTAAGGAAGGTGACAGATGTTCACTGAAGCTCCAAATTAATAAAACACTTGGTTGTATTAAACGAGTATATTCATTCTATTTCTTTCATTGTTTCATCCATCACTTTTTTTCCTTTGGAAGATCTAGAAGGAAGGAATTGGAATAACTGAATAGTTCCTCACAGGCCTGTTCAGCGGCAAATAATACCAGGCACATGGTGTTTGTCCTAGCAGCCATTTATAACTGATTGACACCTTTACAGGACATATCAGTACAGCGAGCTAACTACCTTGTGGCTTCCTCACAATAACCTCATCCAGCCCAGCAAACAAACAAACATGCTTAGACTACACATCCTGCATTGAGCAGCAATTGATTATCGGTTGTCTGGCATTTGGTATGGTCCGGTGGCGTGGGGAGTGACCGATAACTGACCTACACTGACCAACACGTGTGGTCAGTCCACGTGCAAACAAACCTGTCTGGGCCAGTTCTTGCTTGTTTAGGTCAAGCCATTGACATCTTACTCTTAGCCATTCAAGTTCTGCAAGGAAGCTAAGTAACTTGCCTGTAGTTCTGAGACATACCGCACGTTGACACCCTTCAAAGTTAAAATTTCTGTGAAATTACAGAACTGAAAACAAGGATTTTTCAGGTATGATTTCAGGTAACAGCTGACTAAGCAGTATATCTGATCTAACTGTCAAAATATATCAGGTGTTTGAAACCAGAATCTCAACATTCTGACAGAAAACTGCACCTGTCAACAAAGAGATGACAACTTTTCAACACTTTTTGCTGGCCCCTAACAGCTGTGATGTTGTTTATATAGAATGAAGGCAGTAACTCTTGAAAAGTAAAGTAACTTTCATGTTCAATAGCAGAGAGTTTCTTTTAGTCCTAGCATTGCAACTGAATTGGTAACAAGGAAACAGTGTGAAAAAGTGGTACCTACCATTCATACTCCACACACAGCTAGCTGTGACCGGCAGGACTGAAATATCACCAAGATTTATACACCGACACTGCATATCTACTCAGGAAATCAAAGCAGTGCGTCATGTCCACTGTCACGTGTGTAAGTCTGTGTCCTCATGCACAGACGTTCAGGGCTAACCTTGGGCTGCCGCAGCTCTCAGACACAAGAGCGTGGCCTGGGTACCGCGGCAACCCCGGCTGCTCACGTTTGTGGACACGACATGACCTGCTTTGAAGTCCAAAGTCCGCCCACCTGCGTTTACTCCACCGTCGGGGTGTCCTAAAAATAGGCCAGGTAGTCTGAGGCTAAGGACCTACCTACGAAGGTGACTTCAATCACGTCAGCGCTCGCTGTGGCAGGTTAGAGAGCCGTGCGCCCACACGAGGCTACTTCAGCACCGCTTTCAGCCGACTCAGACATAATTTATTTTACTAGTGGTCAGGTGAGCCCTGACAGTGGACAATATGAAAGGGGCAGAAGGCAGACGGGGCATTGTTGTCTCCACATGGAGAGCAATCTCACCTTTCACTGCACTGCAAACAGTCTGAGTGGCCCCGCATGGTGATCAGATAAGATGGACACTGTTACTGTTTTTGTCGGCAGATCTTTCGCCATCGCGTAACCGGATCCCAGGTTTCCAAGTTCGGTCGATGGTTTAATTATATCAGAGACAATCGCTGTCCGTTGGCTCTTGTGTATAAGTTATTTGTTCAATCCTTGCTAACGAAACCGCCGCGCTTTCAACCCAAACAGCCGTAGGTAAACACGCTCTCTGTCTGACACCTCCCCGCTCCCGATGCCTACAATGGTCGCCTGGCCCGCTGATTGTCTGTACGCCACTCCTGCACCTGATCAGAATACAAACAGAAAAACACGGAATCACAAAGCGAGCATGTGATGGACTCCGTAGGAAATAGAATTAGATTACATCCAATAGTCTTTGCAATGGACCCCCTGTCCGCTTGATTTAACTACTTCCGCAAAACATTAACTTGTCACAGAGAAGTCGTGCACGGTCCTGCCGGATCAATGTGTCTCTAGCTGGCAGGAAATTGAAGATGAAAAAGGAACCAGTAAAACACATGCAATATTTATACCCCATCTGATGGGGACGATATGTCACCATGGTATGACAAGGGATCAGCTGTGTGGGATACACAGTGATTTTTCAAAAAAGAAATAACGATAAAGAAATATGATTTAAAGTAATTCTTTCAGACCAAATTTCTGCCTTAAGGCAAACCATCTAAATTGTCCAACAGTTACGTGTTTGAAACTGGTTCTGTTATGATAAAGAATAAGAGCTTGGAACTAATTATTGATATTATAATCTATACAAACAGAATGATCTGCTTTATGTCATATTGTACAAACTATTCAACATTTCATGAGACATAATCCTATAAAATCTAATCTAATAAACACTAATGCACTATAGTAACACAACTGTTCTGTTTTTCAATGTGTTCAGAGGAAAGTTAATTTGAGTTGCTATTCACATCTTGTGTTACCTTGTATCACAAAACTGCACTTCCAAGAACTTTAACCTTGTCCCTACTAAGGTAGCTATTTAGCTCCAAATTTGTATTAGCTAAAGGGTTAGAAAGCAGGGAGAGGGTTAACTCTAATCATATGAAGCTCCTTGATCATACAGTATCTATTGAAAGATCAATTGCAACTGCATTCAGTTCTGTCCTTCCCACAAAAGTGACAACAGTTGAACCTGATACTAGGAAAGAATGCAAAGCACTCCAAAAGTTATCAGTAAGTAATGCCTAATCTGTCCCACACTGGTGATAACAAGTTGTACCCATCTGTCAACTGTCTATAAGTTTACTTTGGGAACCAAATTTCCTCTTCTTGTCAACCCTGTACTTACACACATCACCTGGCTTTTTCAATCAGGCTATGCACATGTACAGGCCAAAACAGGGTCAAGGGCATTTTGGACTGGCCAACTGGTATCCAGCCATTTTTAAAGGTTGTCAGTAAATGTCTGGGGTATTATGCAGCTTTTAACAAAAATTTTCCACATTTTCTTTCATTGAGTCTTCAAATCAATGTTAAAGATCTCTCTGCCAAAAACTGCCACATTACCTCAGGCCACCTGGGCAGTACATGTATTTTCCCTGCCTCCCTCAATTAGAATGAGCTATAGTTAGTTGTTTCATACCCTGTGCCAAGCAGCGTGTGCCTGCCAATAGTTGGCAAGTGTCAGGCTAGTAAATAATGTTTGCTATCACTTCCAATTGAGCAGATTTACTTAAGAAGGCATCTGATTTACATCCCTCCCTGTAAGCCATTTCCAATTCTGCCCAGCAAGGAAAGAAAGCCATAAATTTGCCTCAAAGGTGGTGAACTTTCTCCATCCAGGCGGAAACTTGGCTAGAGTGCCAACCTATTGATGAAGGAAAGGGCGGGACTTAAGTACAAAATGTATGACTTCAACTCAAATTTTAACACAGGTCTAAAGCTGATGCTTGCATTACAGCTGCAGACTACCAAATTTCCCTGGCTTGTTTGCATCACATTTTTTCTGAGCAATTTTTAAAAAGTGATAGTTTCTTTTCAAAAGTTTGAATTAGCATCTAATAAAAACTTAAATGGCATCATACAGAATTTCCCTTCAAATAAGTAAGCTGAACTTTCTTCCATAATATGACATGAGCAGACAAATCATAACATCATATGAGCCTACTCAACAGGAATCAATTATGAACACGAGCTATTGCCAAGTCATCAGTCAACATTTGTTTTAAAGAAAACTTCCTGGCATAATTCCCCCTGTCAGATTCTTTGCACAGTATTACTCTATTGGGAAATAACACAACACAACCTTTCAAGACCCCAGGAAGCAATGACTATCCCAGATGTATGGCAAACTGAGACATCTTACACAAGGGTAATCGAAAGATATGCTAGACACGACCACTTATAGGAACCATGCTGTCACAGGTATTCAGCTGCCTTAAGCCTTCATTAGGAAATACTGACAGGTACCATTCCTGATGGAGGGGACACATGTAATGTTACATGTTGTGGCTCCTTTGTAAAAACATCAGAATGTGACCTTCAAATGAATGGAATTTGCATTTGGCTCATGCATGATGGATCTCTTTAAAAAGCATTAAAGAAGGACAAAATGTTAATCTGAGCCTAATACTAACTACAACATTCATCTGCTATATCAAAAGAAGATTGTATCTTTGGTCGTTGTATCTGTTAGGTAAGATAATATTTTGTTCGTAGCATAGAATTTGATGAGAGTATCTTTTTTTAAAGCACATAAACCAACCATCACCACTCCCCAAAAGATGGGAAAGTACAAGAATATGAATGGAACTGGCACCTGTTCTGCTTTCACTCAGATTTATAATACAAAGTGAGAATCATGTTCTGCCTTCCTCATAGCTACATGTAGGCCATACATGTATGTACCAACAGTAGCAAATCTACATAGGTACTTACAAACAGAGTGTCCGTCTTTCAGAGAGAGACTTTTGCAATGTCCCTTGTTTGTACACTCCTGTATACAGAATCACCCAAGCCTGCTGCGAAAATCGTTAGGCTGTCGTCCTTACTGCTTTGCTTGAGGGCAGACTGTACTGTTGCGTGAGCGGATTCAGACATGTAAATAGGCAGTGTCTACTGTGTGGTCATAGATACCATCTCTGCTGGCTGGATTATATCAAAAAGTGTTTTACGTCAAAATAGAAAATTTTCTAAAATTCAATATAAAACGTTATATTGCCTCCAGGTTTTCTTTGCTGGAGTATTCAAATGCTGAAGTTTAAAGTTTTTCTTTACCAGATCATTTACTCCCTTTTCTCATCCAATTACCAGTACTTAAGAAATTAGCAATCTGTCCATTAACATCAATAAATGTGTCTGAGCAAAATTTTCTTTTAAAATTCAAAGTTGACTCTTTAAGGCATACTTGTTGTATTGTCTTGGAACAGAAAAACGTCAAAATCAGCAAATTCTTCAGGACACTGTTTCTACCAGTGACCTTGAGACAAGTTGTAGACCTTAATATCCTTGAGCCTTCCAGTATATTGCTCAGACTCATGTTGGGCTGCCTGCCTGCCCAGAGTAATTTTCAGTAAGTCCTCTCTGCCTCTCCAAGCATCTCTGTCTTTACAGCTCAGAATGAGGAATTATGTCAAAACGGTTTGCCAAAACCTGCCGAGAGAACACAAACAACATGTCCTCCCTATCCATTGACTCCGAGGTTATAAAACATTCATTAAACAATTTGGAGATTGTCTGGGCAGTAAATCCCCTGCCTGGCGGACCTCATTACAAATTCATGATAGCCTTTCTACCCAGACTCCCTGTCTCCAGGTCCTTACAGAATCTAATTCTCTACAGCAACACAATCAATAGAAAAGGGCTAAAATCTACAAGATAAAAGAGGTGAAGCAGATTTCCTATGGTACTTACAGGTGATCAAATCAGACTAGGTCCTGGAGTAAGAAACATAAACACGCAAGTGTGTAATGTAACATATGGCTTTATGTTGAATGGGCAATAAGTAGAAAAGGCATAGTCTCGCTATCAATGGCAAAATGGATTGTGTTTCACCCTTTTGTAAAATTCATAGTGTATATGACAGATAGAAATATCATATGCATCAATAGGTTGTCCATAAAGAAATGCATTAATGGGGTGTGAATGATTGTAATGTATAATATATCATTTACGACATGATCCGAAAGAAATAGGTGAAATTAGCACAGGTTACCTGTATGCGCATGTTGTACAAGTCATGCAGAATTCTTCATCTCAGACATAAAGATACAAAATGAATTCCAAGACCAATTCTTCTTTTTGGCACTTCAGCATTAGAAGTGTGGAGGAGTGTGGCTTCTGTACACCATAGCCAACAAGTTCTCTGTGTGATCTGCAGACGTTGTTGTAAATACATGTATATATATGCCATGTAGTTGGGGTGTAGTTGTGTCTCAATATAACAAATACGACCTGTCTGAACATTCTTGTTGTCACGGATGGTTTACTTATTAATTGCTTTTGCATGAAATGTCGCCTGCCGTGCGACTGGAAGTAGGACACCTGTCATCCACCTGTCCCTTTGAACCCCCGACTGAGTAAATGCCAGTGTTTAAAAATATCCTACAGAGATAAGTAATGTACCCACACATCCTTTGTCGAAAATGTTTGCTTCCCTGTCTGACGGAGTTATGATTCCCACTTCAACCTTCACATCAAAGTAGCGACCGGGTTTACCAAACAGTCAGCCCTACAAACAATGTTTAATACATCATAAGAAGGACGTTTCTCCAATAATATCAGGGACACCACTTTGAAACACTGTTACATTTTTCAAACATGGAGTTGAAAGCTGTTGCCACACCTTTACGATACCGGAAGATAATATAGACCGAAAATAGAATATAGCCATAGGCTATTCTCTACCATTCAAACTCCGTGACATTTGCATGAAAGAAATACCACTG
This sequence comes from Branchiostoma belcheri, assembly GCF_001625305.1. Taxonomy (NCBI): domain Eukaryota; kingdom Metazoa; phylum Chordata; class Leptocardii; order Amphioxiformes; family Branchiostomatidae; genus Branchiostoma; species Branchiostoma belcheri. The sequence continues at coordinate 2,473,131 of NW_017803379.1, read as the reverse complement.
ATGATTTTAACTGCAACGTGGGCTTCCGGCTAATTGTCCCAGCATCACCATTTCCCTTTTGTACCCTCTTTGAACCATCTAAAAGCTTTTAACTGCTGTTTTTTTACATGTGGAAAAAGGGCACGTACTTAGACAAATGGCCGTAATTTTCTCATTATTCAGGGACAAAGATGGCGTCTTCTACCCTGAAAATTACTTAATTATCACGTTTCAAGTATAACAAAGTTTTAAAACATTTGCTATAATACCCACACGAGTAACATAGATTTCTGGGGTACTAATCTCTTTTTTCCTGACCATCAAACATGTTTTATGGAGATCCAATGTTGAAATTTGCATTTACCTCTGTACGTAAATATCGTGATTGATCCTACTCTAAAGGCTCAACAACAAAGAACAGACTTACATGTATATAATATACAGACAGTTCAAAAACACTATTAACTTGACCTATTTAAGGAGAAGAAAGCTTCACCTTTGCACCTTGTTATGAGCTCCCTGATGAAAACAAGTGTTGGTAAGATGAAACAATTAGGGCTTTCGGGAGAATAATTGCCTTACATTGCACCTGGCTGGAGTCCAGCTGATCTAAACACCGCTTTGTCAATCCAATATTTGGATAGTGTACGTAAAAGGCGATCATCTAACGCTACCGCCTCCGGGGATCGGAATGACAAACATTCGCCGTGCGATGAGGTTAGAGGTCAAATTTGGAAGACAAGCGATTATGTAGATCCCAATCTGGAACTGGTGGTTTTCTTTTAAAAGTTTGATACAGACAGAACAACTTTAAAGGGCCTCAACTTTAGGTTAAGAGTTTTGGACATTTTGTGGTGTTTATGTTACCTTCTGAAGTCCTGCGAAAAATGCCTTTGATCGTTAGGTATGTACTTATCAAAAGAGTCATCATAAAGGTAACACTTGAACGTCGATTTCCTTTGTAATTCCGAGAAGCCAGGTTCTGTTTGTGGGTCAGGTGGGAGTGCTCTGCTCACATACCTCCCCATTCTTCCCATCTGGTTGGAACGTTGAACAACAGGAAATGTACCATAGGTGTGCAAATAAAAACATGGCAATGGTCCAAAAATAGCCTATTGTAGGAGGCCAAACCGATCACTGCATAATGAACTTGTGATGATGGTCAAAGATTGTATTTTTACTATAAAACAAGTTACATAGAGTCATCATCATAGTTATAGTACATATATGTACTATCAAGTGTACATATATGTACTATCAATTGAATTACATATTCAAGATGTGGCCAAAGTTTTTTAATTTTTAGAATTATGAAAAAGGAGCACTTTTTTCAAGGTGAAAATGATGACGTGTATTGTATTTGGAGTAGAAGGAGACAAATAGAGACAATTTGAATTTGAGTTGACTTTATACGATGTTGTAACCAGTAGGATCATTATTTTACATTGTCCAAAGTTCATATCTCGGTCTTGTTGTCACTTGCTATTCAATGACTTAAGCCGGATGCTATGACATGGGTACAATTTAGACTCCATATGTATACATATTTTATGTATTTGCCAATGGTTTTTGACAGAGATTAATGATTATAATATGATATTTGAATGTTGTATGTTCCAGATAAATACAGCAGAGGTATAGTAAGGTCTTCTATGCCATATCAGCTTCATATCAAAGCCAATATTATTCCCAGCGAATGTTCTTACTCCAAATGCACATTGATATAATATTAGATAATCTTATTGGCAATTATGAAATAATTCTTCATTGTCAGACGATAGGAATCTTGCTTTTGCATCCAGTCTGATAGACAGGACAAATATTATGGCACAGACAGTTATCAGCTCGTTGTAATGACTAGTAAGTCCCTGAACATGGTGCAGATATTACTTTGTGTGTCTGTTATGTGTACGCTGAGCAAAAAGAGATACAGCGATAAGGTTTTCCAATACTCTCATGTCCTCATACATGTATATCAGAATATCTTTAAATTCTTTTCTCATTCAAATTTTTTTCAAATTTTCATGGATTTGATTACAAATTCTTCACTCCATTTTCAAACAAAATTTTCCCTTTCTCTGCATAGATTGTAAAGTTCCACTCTTTAATTACTTGGCTCACTCAGGTAGCCCCAGTTAAGAGGCCTTTCTACATAGGAGGTCTGAACACTTTGATAAACAACTCACCGCTTTGATCCAAATGAGAAAAAGACACCACCATTCAGACATAAGATAAGGATCGCACAAAAGACATGGCACTAAACACATACAGGGAGCTGCTCAACCATATTATGAACTAATGTAGCTACCCAGGGAACAACAAATATGTAAATGTTTTGACAACTGAGGGGAGGGATTGTAGTAGCAATGTTTGCATACAAATAAGCACGGCAATAACAGATAAGAATCACAAAGATGTGGTTGATTACTTTTGTGTATCAAGAGTGGGATAGAGAAATGCTCCACACAAGGAAAGTTAATGCCACTTACAACTCTTAACTAAGATTTTCATACTCAGTATTGAATATCTAGAATGATGCTATTTAATTGCAGAGGTTTTGAGTTTGGCAAATTCACTCAAGTAATTAAGCTCTCAGGTAATTAAAACTTTCTGAAGAAACATTTGATATGTGACAGAGGGTGAACACAAGGTAACGACCCGTAATAATTATTGTTTGTCGACTGTAACGACCTGTAATGATTATTGTTTGTCAACTGTGTGACAAATACAATTGTTTCATTTTTGACACATCTGGCTTTCGATCACTTCAAGGTTAATTAGAATCATGATGTCTTATGTGTACACATGTATGTTCACCATCATCTTACAGTTGTCAAAAATACAATTTCAGCTAGATTACGTCACTTTTCAACCAAGTTCTGCACCTTACTTAGTTGAAAATAAGTACAAAACTGATCTGGTGCAAATTTTGGAACTTTGGTTTCCGATGCCACCATTTTATCATGAATTGTGCAGAAAGCTTCACAGAAGGACATCTAAAAGCATTGCTGAAGGTTTCCCAACTGTGTACTCACTAAAGGACAAAACATCCTTTCATTGTCGGAGTTAAATGAAGGTTCCTGTTGCATTCCTAAATGCCTGTTAGGACAGGTGGTCCCCCCAAACAGGAATTCTACCATTATTTCTCTGTTGCCCGACAAGCAGAACTAGCAATGGAGACAAGACAGCCGTGACATTCACAGAGCCTCCCGTGTCATCCTCGGATGCTTTGTCAGAGACATTATATGTGATAAGGGAAGGGGCAATGTAGGGGCAATGTTATGGAAGCCAATACAACTCCTACGCTTGTCATACACATGAAAAGAAAAGACCCTAAGATAAATGAAACCCTTGTATGAAATGGCATACACATCCTATAACATTCCCAACCTAGACATATTAAAACCTACCACAAAGACCTACGCTTTAATATATTTTGGGTGATGGATGGTAAGTAACAATACAAAGTTGAAGCTCCTTTACTTTGCTTACCTTATTTAACTTTTGATGTAAGGACATACAACACAGACTTGATAATACATAATTTATAGAAATACTGCTATACATGTATAATATATGCTGGACAGGTGGCATCCAGGATACCGGTAATCAAAGCTTCAACTTGACATTTCTTCAGTGCAAAATTGGCAGACAAGGAGAGTGACTACATGCATGGGTGCATCAGCCTCTTTATTAATGATGTGGTATAATTTTGCATTGATTTATTTCATCATATTTTGAAGGAAGTAAAATGGAGACTGGATGCCTGGCCTCGTTGATCCTCTCTGTGGTGTTCAAGTGTGTGGGTGGGGTTGATAGATCCATCTTTTGCAACCCTTGTCTGACTGGTGAATTTGTAAAGCTCAATTTCCCATTAATTTGGATTTTACAACAAACAAGTTCGCCCGGTTTCTCAGAAACATCTCTCAGGAACCAAATCCATAGAGTTCCGCCCCATCAATCAAATAACAGGGGCCCTTCAACCCATAGAAGAGGCCAAATCTACCTTAACCTTGCGCCAAGTGTACCCGAGACTACTCAACTAGCTCAGTGTCAAGTTGAAGTGGGTTAAGAGGGCTCTGAAGAGGTTCGACCAATGGGATCAGACGTACGGGCCGGCTGGGAATGCTAAATATTTTCAGAAGATCGTGCTGAAAACTAAACAAAGTCTGGTGCAGTGGCTAGTAAAGGAACAACAGAGCTGTAACGCTTATGCCACGCTGGAGCAACACTTTTATTGTGTGGGGGCATTAGGGCATTCTGTTAGCCTGTACAAGTGGACTGGCATTTGTACAGTTTTCTTTCCTGTTTTTGTTTGTTTGCATACCATGATTTTTGTTTTTTTACACTAACTGCTACAAATTTAGAAGAAAATGCTACTGACATCAGAATAAGCTTTAATAGCAATGTATGTTGGGAGGATTTTATTTTGGTTCACTGGCATAATAAATTACTGCTTATACATGTAATATTATGATAGATATATTCTTTTTACCTCTTACCAAAGTATTTCGCATAACTTATGTGTTACATACTTTTTCTCATTGATTCAACTTTTTACAACTGAATCAATCTTCCTCAGGGCTACAGCTGTGGTAATTCCATTGATACCCTGGATGCATGGCTGGTAATGATATCATTATACCAGTGTAACTCTCCTGACAAGCTGCCATGCCCATGAAGGTGAACCTGTCTACTGTTGGAAAATTGCACAATGAGAGATGTGAGATGCCAATCATGGAGCATGCAGGGGTTTTGTGGACTGGTGGTTGTAAAATGATTGTTTGGTAGATCAGCATCCACATGCATGTAATATGCTATTGATGCATGTATTATACCCCAAGCATAAGCAAGCATGTATCATAAAGATACTAGATTATTATGGCTTGAATACACCAAAGAATCATGTTAAAGATTTTAAGTAATTATGTCCGCAAGTGTAATGATATAGCCAAAATGTGAGCATTGGATCATGGTGAAAATTCTCTCCCCTACTCAAGTTTGTGGCATCTAAACAGAACTTTTCTTCCTTCAAAAAGTCAAAGTCTTCATATATTCCATTTCAAGTTCAACATCTTTGATCTATATGACCTCTATTTGCCTGGACCATGCATCATTTGTACCCATTTCTGGTATGAAAGTGTGTAACATGATATCAGCAGTGACAGACCAGGACTTTAGTGTTGAAGAAGATGGATCAGCTCTGCTCCAAAGTCACTGCCAAGGGCACCAGTCTCTCCCAGGAGCCTCCAGCTGGCAGATATCTCTTTATTGAATTACGAATATAGCTTTATCTGACGTTCTGGCAATACGGCTCTCAGATTGGCATTATTGGATTTGTCCAGGGGCAATGAGACAGTAAAAGGGCATTTTCTAAAACATAACCTCTTATCCGCAGGGACACTTCAGCCTTGGCAAGGAATATAACCAAGTTTGTGTTGGCAGATGGGTGCATAGAGATCACACGGCTTAGCTTTTAGCACACGCCCCTCCCACTAACAGCATGAGCCATTTATCTACATCCATGCAACGGCCCTCCTGGGACACAGGATCTTTCTGGAAACAGCAGGAGTTAGTGCTTCTGATTCTCCACTCCCATTTCAACCCTCACCTTTTTGAAATGCCCTTTTGACACACAAACCTCTTGTAGGCACCTGTTGAGGCAGTATTGCCCAGCGTGAGGTGATATACAAGAACAGCACTTGAAATACCTCAGGTGTTCCATTTCTGACCAATCAGATGGCCACTAGCAGCCTCTAGCACCTCTCTGTCAAGACAAGGTCTTCATATTGACAAATGACTTTTCTCCTTACTTGAACAAATGATGATTGCACCTTTACACTTTCATGCATACCTTTTAGATAAAGAATAAAACATGTTAAAGTAACATATTATTCTAAACATAACATATCCCAGACTCTCCTGATATGAAGTGCTTATAACATATCATTGACTGCTATTCGCTGAGAGTTAAAACAAAGACTTTCTTTTTCCTGTACCATCATGAACAGATACGGTAGTTCCGTGAACACCTCTGTTTTTCTCAAATTATGAAATTTTGCTAGCGTGAACATAAAGCGAATCACAGTATATCATTGCCTGTTATTTGCTGAAAGTTAAAACAAAGAAAAATGATCAAATACCTGAAGCATCTACTCCATCTCTTCTACAGAAGGTACCATCCTCCATGTGTGCTGTATTGGATGTGATGAGATATGAGATACAGATCCCCTGTACATGTAACCCTGGGAGTGACTAATGGTGTCTAATGAAAGGAGATTCCTAATCACTGCTGGGAGACAAATGGTTGGCAGGCAGGGGACTGATAAACCTCCACTCCTGGAAATGTGCATCCTTTCTATGGGCAGTTGTAAATTAAATACTGTTTGATGGAAGAATAACCCTACACGTGATTGTCTATTTCAGAAAACCCCCTGTTACCAGAGATGCTGCCAGGGTTGCCTTTGTATTGTGATTTCAATAAAATGACATAAAATGAAATAAAGTGAAATAAAATAATTGAAATAAAGCAAAGTTATGGCCAATGCTTGTCAATCAGTTCTCATTGCGACTGATGTTTATCAAACATGTCTCTGTCATGCCAAAATTGATTGTTGTACAACATTTGCTCAAGTAGATTTGAAAAGAATATTTCAAGATTACCTGATTGATAGAACATTGCTTTGGTATGCTTGTAGATATTGGGAAAAGTCTTTAAAATGTTTCTGACATGGTATTTACATTGTATAAGAATATACGTGTATGCCTTCTGATTTTCTGTCATATTGATATATGTATTCCAAAGCAACAAATGCATGTTCTGCTTGTAGGATTGCAATAAAAAAAAAACAGATTTTGTCCACCTCAGTGACTAACAACAATGTGACAATTTAGACATGCCTGATAATGTTGCCGAGCTTTTACACATCCATCTACTACCTGTAATCTTTTACCCCTGGGCAGTTTCCCTTTCCTAACCAAATTACCGGTGGCAGTGCTCTAATATGGGGAAAGCTGATGGGGCTATCCCTGATTTCCATGATAATCGGATTTCTGATCCCAGAAAATTGGAGACAGGTACTGGAGAGATCACAGAGATAGGGATGATCCTTTCTGTACTTTTCTTTACTGTTGGTAATTTAGTTTCACCTGTAGAGTCTGGCTCAATCATTCATTTTTAGGTCTGTGTAGGGCATCATGTGAGAGGGAGACTACACAGTCTGATAACTCCAGAAGTTAGGAAGTTAAATTTTTCTCCTCTTTTCTACCAAACGGTAGGAAATAAAAAATGTATTTTCAACTGGTAAGAAACTTTCCCATTTTTTGTCATGACATAGCGTATATCTTCTGAAGTTCTTATATCTCTCCATATCAAGATAAAAACAGCTATATTTGACTTGTTGGTCCCACGCTTTCCTCATGTGAACTCCCACCTGTATCTCCTTCCATCTCAAAGTTAGTTTTTTACATCCCTGTAACAGGTGGTTGAACTCACCCACATTTACCCCTAGGAAACTGCATTCTTGGTCCCTAACATCACTACCAGCCCATACATTAGTTCCACTACAAGCTTTGTGGCCATGTCAGCTCAGCGAAATAGGATTTTCCAATGTCTGTCTCTCCAAATTTTGCATATCTCTGCTTTGTACATTGGGGGCATTTGTTAAGACCTGGTATTATGTATGGGATAAGTGTTACAGAAATGGTTTTAGCGACTGAACTTGGGGATATGATCGATTTAAATGCAAAAGAAGGGCTCACCTTTCGCTATCAGCACATTGCAGGATTGTTAAACAAATGCTTATAGCAGGGTTTATGTTGCCGACTTGCCGGCAGTGATTGCACAGTGGGACACTGATACGAGGACCCCTTGTGGGCAAATGCAAAATTGCAACTGCATATCTCTCCTTACAGAGGCCTTTGACTTCAACCCCCAACAGATCAAGCCAGGTAAAGAATTGATTGCTATTTTCTTTATATACCCGCTGCTTGTGTAACTACATGTACATCTACCATTCATTCATATTTCATAAAGTACATGTGCAGTATGTTTATGAATACCATAGGCTGTTTCTGAATATGAATTTCCCTGCACCAATAGAGGTGACATATAGTCCTTTAAAATATCCCAGTATAGTGGCAATAGATTCCTTTGAGATTTTCAATACAAGATGAACACTGAAAAGTGGAGATTTGTATGTTAGGTCAAACTATTGGCTAACATGGATCTGTTAGGTCGTAGCCCCCAAGCAGTATGAAATATAGACTGTTGTCGAATTCAATCGTCCCCAGATGAAATATCACCTGACTCATCGTCTAGAAATTGGATTTCTGAGGCATTGCCTTAATTTGATATTAAACAGCAATGTAAAATCACTGCCTGCGACAGGGGGAAAGTGCTATAGTTTGACCTTTGGGGGCACTCTGGTAGAATCAGAAATGGGGAAGTTCTGGGACAATTAATCTATGTACCTTCACAGATAAAAGGATAATAACTCATACCAGTAAATTGTATGTAGAAAAACATTAGATAACTATGGCTATCCTGTCTGTAATATTAAACCCCTCAAACATGTTGTTCCAAAGATATCAAATTGAATGTATATAGATATTTGAATGACAGCCAAAATGTTGGATAAGTGCAGCAACTAGAAAAGGCAAAGTGAGTTAGGTGAAAGATATGCTCAATGTACTAACTTGGGGGTTAGATCATGACTATGAACATTACAACCTCAAAGTACCATAGTATGAACATCATGACAATTGAGGAAGCAACTTTCCTCAAACAAAGGTGCTAAAAGTTATATTGGTGTGTTCAAAAATATAGTTTAGGTGTTAAAAACCAATTTGCATGACTACAGATTGTATGAGATCAACTACAGCCAATGACAGTGATTACAAGTACATGGTGTACGCTGTCTTCACAATACTGAAGTTGATGTTTGGCAGTTTTTCCAGGACTGTACTTCTAACTTCTTTTGAATCATCCCTTTGCCATGTCTTACAGAGAAATCAATAAATCTTTGTAAAGCAGATGTCTGCCCCACTAAAGCCAATGTTCTCAATCTCTGTCGTTTGTCTGAATTATAGAACATCTACTTGGGAATCCATCAAGACATTACGACAACAGACTTCAGGATAAAAGGGACACCCAGTGCTTATCAGCCCAATTATACTATGGAAATCAAATAAAATGGGAACAATACTACATTTAGTAATCCCATTATCTTGTGTAAAAAGCTATTTTCAGGAAGGACCCAGTGGAATAATCATATTACTAATGACTCACTGCTGTCAAATAACTTTTCTATTGGACTACAATGAAGACGTATATCTTACATCGTAACTATAAACTTACATTACTCCATACATGACATTTCAGTATAGTATCATAAACTCGTTTTGTCGGGGTTGAAGTAATTTCAGAGTAGCAATAAATATTTAGTCTTAATTTCCTCCTAGAAGTTGTTGCTTGCTATGTGCACTGAAGTGTAAAATGAATGTCATCCAAGGAATGGTAATGTACGTTGTTGGAGAATTCATTACACAGACCTTATTCATTATACAAGATTATGATGGTAGAAATGTGAAAAGGTCAAAATCCATTGTGTGAATGTCATAAAAAATGTACTGATTAACAACTTTTAACTTCAAAGTGAATGCTGTTATGCTTGTGTGAGTAAATGTTTCTTTATGTAATTATTACGGCCACTAGTGCTACATACCTAACATAGTGCTAAAATTTCATCCTTTTCATAGTGGTAATCTAAATTTTCATCTTTGCGGTTGGAATAACATGTTTTTAGTAACAAAATATATAATTATATACTTGAGTACAAGTCTATTTAGGTACGGTACAGTTAAATTGATACGTAACTTCAGTTCTTTGAACCTGTATACCTAAATGTACTGGTGTAACAAGACACAATGACTATAATATAACTGCTTAAGGTGTTCAAAGAAGATGCAATAGGGAGGTAAATGTCAAAGCTATAGACTCCAAATTTCTCTGTATAACGCCCTCTGATAATGTTCGATGGATATCTTAAGTAGTCATTTATTATGGAAACCTCATTCTGTCATGGGCTTTTCTATCAAACCCAGTCATCCAAACCAGGCCAAATGTTACAAATCATGTTGGCAGACAAAAAATAATGAATCATCATTGCATACATCTTGTCAATTAGGAGGTTGCAGAGCTAATCAATTCTCTGTCTGAAAATGAGAATTAAGAAAGAGACAAAATTCAGGGCAACTGATATCTGACCTGCAAAGCAGATACTCATCTAGTGCATGATTCCCTCTTTTTACATGTAAAGAACCAATTTACTAGCCTGGGTATTATATATATATATGGAGCTCCTAGCTGTCGCTACCTCGAGATAGCAGAAGCAAGGAGCCCAGTTACAAAATGAATGTCATGCAGGCTACCAATTACCAGTATGCCATGCACACCATTTGTGTTGTATGTACACTGCCAACATGAGACGTAGACATTGTTGCACTGCACCAACTGAGTTGTTACATCTACCATGAGAAGGTTTAGGGCCTCTTATAATTACTTGAAAGCTCCCGATGAATTATGGCACTATAAGCAGCCCACCCAGTAATGATGTGAAATAAAACTAATCCTGGTAAGAAATCATTGCCCTCCAGTTCAACCAATCTTCATGATTGCTAGATGTACTGTAAATAAATCCAACTTAATTGGCATTGTTATTGAAGCAGATCCAATATTACAACCCTTCATAATGGCACAAAATTATGGCAAATATTTTAGACCTCTAAGTATGATTTCCTGAATGTGTCAAACCAACAGAATATTGTGTTTCCTAAATGTGTCAAACCAACAGAATATATTCAAAGACATTGTTATGAGAAGTTTTTCAGAACTATGAAAAACAACAAGGAAAATCACTCACCTGATAAGATTTTGTTGGCTTCTAACCAAGAAACGTGGCACAGCGCTTTGACAGGATAAGCCAGTAGAAAACATCCACTCCCTGAAAGACAAGTCATTTCCAAAGCATCATCACCAGAGGTCTCTGAAATAATGTACTCCTCCAAAGATGTTCCACAGATTCACATGTGAGTGATGGTTTAGTCGATATCTGTCAGCCGTGTGATCTCCACTGGCATGCGGCGCTTACCGAGGATTGATGAAGGCATTTTCTCCCAGAACACAGCAACGAGCTCTCACCACAACTCCTCAAATCAGAAGGCCCCTCCACACCCCTCTACCCTGACTTTATCTTAATTACAATTCACTTTTTTGGTCTCAAGTCAATTATTTGAACTTGTCTGAGTTGAATTCCTCGTGGGAGAAGAGCTTTAGATTGATCTGATATCCTCTGGTAAATTAGACACCTGTAGGTTGAAGAAGCCACGCCTATGATGGTGCCAAGTTGTCGCAGAATATCAGATAAACCGTGGGGTATCCACATCTGGATCCACGACTTGATGCTGAGTCCCAGTTTTAACGGAGGATTTTGCCAGCGGAAAACCTTCCCTGGGGTCGGCATTAGTAAGCAAAAGTATGATGGAAAGGCTCTGGAATTTTAGATTCCAATATCTAGTCATTGCACATTGCTTTTAGGGGATTATGATACAAAGGGGTTTACAGAAGCTCAAAAGTATTCAGTAGAGCAGCAGCATTTAATCTTGGGGTTAACAATGAAATTCTTCTGTTCTAAGTCTTAGAATAAAAGTTTCTTAAATGTTCACATAAGTTGGTCAAATATCAGAAAGTTGTTACTGCTATAAAACAGTAGCTAGGGGCATGTTGTAAACAAAATCAGATATAAGATGTCAAATGCTAATTGCCATCTGTTTATCACAGTCTTGCAAATGATCAATGAAGATATCTCATGAGTTACTAAATATTAGCAATCAATCAGATCTCCTAGAGTTAATTACTTCTAGTACTACACAATGGGTGATTCCTCAAGGAAAAAAGAAATATTTTTGATATTCACTCACCCTAGTTGGTGAAGACTGTGCAGTCTGTTTCTGGCTCACTGGTATGCTGGTGATGCAACTGCAATTCTCTAAGACTGTAAGAAAAATACCACATACAAATGTACTGTTAATAACTGATGACAGAACACTACAAAAACATACATGTACACTTAACAACAGTAAACACGGAATCACTGTGCCATGGTTATTCAAAAAGTCATGTCCAAAGAAAGGCCTTGCAAATCCTTCCAGTCAATAAGTGATGAATATTTCAGGCTTTGCCTGTGCAAACTTTGGCAAAGTTGGTACCAAGTGAATCTAACCCCCAAGTTAGTACATTGAGCATATCCTTCACCTGACATTTCTGCATGAATGTACCATGTAACATGAGATGCCAGCTCCCAGCATTTCTATAGGCTTGGCCCTCGCCCAAAACTGAACTATGGAAAGCCAACTATAAAAGAGATATGTCTCATACGGGAGACATTGATGTTTGAAGCCAGTGAAAAATTAGGGAGCATGGTGGTAAAGAGGGTGTAATTGAGTGGGTAATGTTGTGAAGTCCTGGCCAGCTGCTACATCTGGTAGTATCAATATTCAGTTCAAAACGTATTAACGAACATCAATCTGTATACGTATACAAAACTAAAACTGTGCCTTCCTTTCCCCATATAAAGGATTTCATGGATTTTGTTATGGATCAATTAAATCTAGATATATATGGAGTCTAAATTACATCAATACCCTGGCTGAATATTATAGAAGAAAGTGTTTTCTGGTGAAATATAGGGACCACAAGGTTGAGTCTTAGAAAAGAGCTGGGATATTCTTCATTGAAATACAAGAAGCATAATAGATTTGGTTCTCCCAGTGGCATTTTGTTCTGACAGGTTGACAGATGGGCAGAGCAGAGTTTTCTATTGCAAATTCTTGTTCCAGGCAGATGGCTGGGGGAAGCAAGTATGGATTTAGATTTAATCTCAGCAGTAGGCAAGACCAAAGCTGGAAGAGAGCTGCCACTAGCTGGTGAAGAGAACTGTTAGCCTTCGGGTCGATTTGTAGCTCTGGGCGGTTCTAGTTAAGTTAGTAGGTTGGAACTCTAGCAGTTTGATGGTATATCCCTCCCCAAATTATTTCATTCACTTCTGCTGCCAAAAATTGTAAGAGACTGCCAAATAAATATTAAGTAGTGTGGAAATGTATCCATTTCTTCAAATCCTAATAGCTAATTTGAACCACTATAGATCATAAAAAAAATTTCGAGCCCAGCTAGCTATAAAAGATTGATTTTGATTGTTCTTTGCCCATTACAATAATCCTTGTCCAATGCTGACTTTCCAAGTTTTTTGTATGTTTAATTAAAAGCTTGGAAGTTTTGATCAAAGAAGTCAATGATGGGGTGACCCTATCTTTACATCAGCTATGGTAATGTAGCATTTTACAATGACGACAGTGAGGCCAGAGTGCATGTAGGAGATTGTCTGCCCTTACTGAAGAGAGACCATGACATTTTCTCCCCCAAAGGTTTCTGCTGATTAGTATGACCCGGGTCAAAGGTTACTAAATCAATCATTAGTATCATTCAGTGCATACAATGACAAAGATTGAGAGGATGGTCTATAGACAATGTATCAAGTAGCTCTCTCACTCTCTCTGGTTCCTATTGTATATAACAGATGAGCATCTTGACTGTCGTTGTGTGCCCTATCAAGAAAAGAAGCAATGTGAAGGTCTAGCTATGGCATTGAAATATGACATTCATTAACTGAATTTCTATTGGGGGAAAGATGGGTAAAGTTTTCTGTTCTTATTTGGACAGTTCAATGAGCAAATATTTCCAGATTTTGTGTAAAAATCCACTGCTTCCACTGTCAATGTCTTCTAGATTGCCTCTCACAAGCAGCTATGATTAGCCTGCCAGATGCGATCGAAATTTGGTAATAGCTCATTAACTACAAGTACATCAACAAGAAGTAGAGCATGGCCATCCATTATAGAGAATCAATGGCAGCATCCAAAGAGCTATTTTCTTCTTGGTTGGAGTTTTCAACTTTCCATTGTTCTGTCAAAAAAACTTTGAAAAACATGGAACAGTGGCCACATCCATGGTGCTGAAATGCCTTCCCATTGATAAACTACTTCTTTCTGTGGTAGGTAAAATACCAATAATGTACCTTTATCAAGTTGCACACCATAGATACAACTGTTAACTTACAGTCTGTGTATGAACAGCAATATGGTTATGTCCTTGGTGCTGAAACATTGTCAGATGGCAAGTCCAATATTTTCATGTCTAAAATGTTCTATTTCTACTGTTACTACTGACAATCTTTAAGTAGAATTCTACACCCCCAAAGAAACCCTGCTACATGTAACTACTTACAAAGCATCTCCATACTCTGTACAACAAGCATATAAAATTCTAAGCCTCCAGGTGACAGCAAGACGAAAGGATTCTGTAGTAATGAAACACAATACTTCCTGACTCAAAGGATTATTTGTACACGTCAATAAGAATGTGCAGCATCTGTGTGGAAGGTGATGGGGGAATGCATCACATCTGACATAGGGTACAGGTCAGCTGGTTATATCCTGCTGCATACCTGCTCCGGTGATAAGGGTCACTGGTTCTAATCCCAGAAGGAGGGAAGCTTTGACCTTGAGACATTCCCACAGGGCGTTTGGGTGTGAAAGGCTCTTAAAAATGTGCCAGTTGCATTTTTGTTGAGGTAGTTTTGAGTGTGTGACAGGTAACCTTACAAAATAAGGTAGCAACTGCAGTCAGTTATAGATTATGTAAGCAGATTGACTTCAGTATTGCTATTCTGGCACTTTCTTGTGGAGGATTGTACCATTAATGTTTTGGGAGGGGGATCAATAGCACCACTCAGCTAAAATTTTCTCAAGACAAAAATGTTACAAAGGTTAATGCTTACAAAACCTAACATAAATTTCTGTGTAACTGTTACTTTAAAAAAGGAAAAATTTAAAAAGAAAAAAAAATTTAATGGAAAAGAAAGCTTCATCCAAAATTCTGCAAATATAATTTAAAGGCTTTCAGACAAATCTGCATTCCACTCTGCCAGCACTCCAGCTGAAAAACCTTCCAGCTTCAACATGAATAACAGACCTATGTTCAACACTAGAACATATTAACATACTTATGACATTTATGTGCAAAATACATATGATGGTGGAAACCTTCAGGATATTGCCATACCATTAAAGTGAGTGTTTTTGAATTGCTTCCTGCTTTGAGCAACTTTATACACTGTCCACATACTCCTTCATCTTGGCCAAATGTCTCTAGAAAGCCTGGCTATCTCCGAAGAATGATAATTACATAACATCTAGGCATGATGAGCTTGAAGTTCAAGAAAGATCAAATGCTTTTAGAGAGATGTGGACACATCAGCAGAAATGGGCAATCAGCGACTCACCACCCATGCATACTGAGTTGTCCCACCATGGTACATTTGCACATCAAGCGTGTGTGGTGCAGTGGTTAGTAACCCTGCCTCTGGACCAAGAGTTTGAATTCCGGCTGTTGTAGCTCACCTGACTTGCATGCGACAGGAAAGGGTCATAGTCCTTAGGGCAGGATGTTAAGCCACGATCCACTAGCACTGTTCATTGTTCTTGTAAAAAAAGCTAGGCAAAATGCCCGGTTCAAGGAACTTATAGAATACTGTACATATCATCTGTCTTTTCTGTCATAAGTAGTGGATAGAAAGCCAGTCTTATCAATCCAGAATCAAGACATTCAAAACTTTGTTCACACAAGCTTAATAAATCTATGGCATGATATAAATTGGCCCTGAGCTAAACTTTCCATTTGAGGAAACTTTCAAATAAAGTATAGCTATTCTAGTAGCAACTGGTGCAAACACCAGTACCTTTGGCTATTGTGACAGGGTACAAAAGGATCAATGTAATATTCCTAGAAAGTGCAAAGTTACATTTAGGTATCAAGAGATTTGTATTTTGAATCTCTGAATGTATCTCATGTCCTCAGAGAAAGAGTATGGCATTACCAAACTACCTTGAGTAAATAGTCGTTTCAAAGAACTTCAAACAGGCACTATCTTCTCTACTACTTGCATACTTGTACACAGTACTGTACGTATGGATGTTTAGTACAGTGAATTATGCACAAATATACCACAGAAAGAGGCATTAGCACCATTCAGTAATCCTACAATGTATCTAAACCAGATATTGATGACACAATGATCCTTTATTTGCACAGTGATGATATGAGCCTGATATGACTCATTATAGACCATAAAATAACAAGAAACAAGCCAGGCTTAACTACCTGTGTCAATAACAAAGTCATTTGTCAATGCCAAGAGAATTGTGTTCCATTTTAATAGTAATTTTATGTATTCAAAGCAACATTTTTTGCTGTGACATGCTGTAATGGCACTGAGACTTAAATCTTCTACCACAGAGAACATTAAAGGCAGAGAAAACCACAAATGCAAGCCTATAGAATACAAAGTAAGTATTTTAATGCGCCCTATTTTTTGTGCTGTCACTTTATCTTGAACCAACCATGCAGATAGCCATATTAAACACCAATGACCCAATGGCCCAGGCTATCACTACCTCCCCTGTTACTTTATCTTCCTACAAACACTCCACCAGTTCAGCGTAAATCACATAACAGTTCCATACTTGGAGCTTATCGTATCCCAGCCTCCCCAAAAGAATGGCTCAGATTTCTCCAACTCAGATCCCCCCCCCAGGGATTCATGGGTAATGGCTTTGTGTTGGTGACCTTGCTGACCTTTTGGTGAAGTTATCACTTGTCCCTCCTAAAAATCCATGGGTGGTGAATAGAGAATGCTAATAACAGTTTTTCTAAATACACATTAAGTGTTTGTGACAAATAGAAGATGTAAAACGTTTGGACTTGGGGGGAATAAGAGGCTAATAACAGACCTCTATGCACTGGTGTCACCACTTAAGGGATTTTGAGCGCCATTTATTGGCAGGCTGATCTATACATATTGAACAATTATATCACGTAATGCATCACATTTACTCTCCCAATACTTCAAATAGCAGCTTACAGTCCTTGAGTGTGCTTGCCCATTTCATTGTCTTTTTGTTATGAAACTTGGAAAGCCAAAATGAGTACCGAGTTTGCATGTTGTGCCTTTCAGCTCACAGGGGAGAACTGGTAATTGATTCATTAACTCTGGTCACAACGTATTATGCTCCATGACCCTGATATAGAACAGACATTTCTAAGGCAGTATCATATGTTGTCCTGTGCTTTCTTCCAGTCAGACAGTCTGGCACCCAGGCTAACCACAGTCTAGTCTACTTTTCGATTTCTTTCATGCACAAGCTTGGATTTCAAAACCTCCATTCACCACTTTGAGTACCTCTTTGAACAAGTTATGATTGATTTTAAAAGGGTGTCTGTAGTTTGAAAAAAGTTGTACTTTTACTTCAATAGAGGATGACTGCTTTACCGTTTTCTAACATAAACCTCAAATTTTATAATTCCACATATCAAATGACATAACTTATTTCCGATATTCCATGCCTTACTCTCTGTAGAGCTACTGGTAAGGCCTTGAAAACTATGATCTATGTTGCAGATCTGTTTTCTAAGCTCCATACATCCAAGTAGTTATTCATAGCCATTTGCCCAAGAATAAACTCTTCCTTTTCGCCATTATAGGCTATCAAAAGGCAAGGTAAGACTGAACCAAATTGATGAACGTTCCCCTCAAGTGTTGTTTTTCTGGGTTTCCATCACGGTGGACCCAGATTTGCGCCCAAGCCTGCCACTAACGACTCTCCAGAGGGGCGACACAAAAAGGTTATCGATTCCCGCTGTCCACCCGCTGAGGAACTTTCACTCAAGACATTGGACATTACCGCTATCGAGTGAAAAATCTTTGGGGCTTTTTGTGACCTTTGGACGTTGTATATAGAATAACATATCCCTTTGGTAATTGTTTGGTATTGATTATGCTCTGCTGTATGGATGAATTGTGTGATAGTCCAGTCAGCTAAGGAGGATTTGATTACACTGAAGAGGGAAAACAGATTGAGAATGGTTTATTAAGTTTTAGTTGCATCCTTGCTATTGATTCAGCAGAAAATGTAGGGTGAGATGAGCTAGTAAACTATCTGTGTCGGTAGATATTGATCACGTTACTCCATCTACACATCTTGAATAAACTGGAACCAAATGTCAAAATTAAAAGACAATGCATCGGGAAACCAATGTTGGTGCAATTTATACGTTTGATTCCTCAGAGGTTGAATCTTTGCCAAATGCAAAATTTGCATTTCCACTCATCAGTTTGTGAACTTCCTAGGGAATCAGTGCCATTACCCTATCTGTAAATTGCCTGGCTCTGTTTTAATGGCTCACCTGGCTTCTCCAGTACACAGCTATTACCACCCATCCCATAGGACTTACAAAGTTGGGATACTTGATTCCAATGCTTGGTCTCCAATACCGATTCTGAGAGCAATGTGAAACGTATTGAGTAGAATACATGTAAGATAGGAGCTAGTAGTTTTAATAATTTGCACAAAACAATTAATTTTAACAAATTGAAATCATGACAATTTTGTCAGAGAATTAGCAAAGGATAACTGAGAAAAAAACCCAAATATGATTCAGTTGCCTGATGTATTACAAATAAATAAGCAGGTTAATGCCCGCTGGAGGCCAGTAATCAATGTAAGCAATGGCTCCCTGATATGACAACTGAATACAAAGATGAGCTTTGATTTTACACAACACACGAAACACAGACCACGATAGTCATCATGATATTTGCCTGGATCTATTTTTCTGGATGAGGAAGCAGCAGGGATTGGCAGGTGCAGGTGTGACTAGATCTATTATTTATTAAAATAATTACATATTACACACTTATGACTCAACTGTAATGTTCCCGCTCAGCATGAGGCCTAGCCAAGTGTATCTGTCAAAGTCATGAAAATAGCTGCAACCACATCTTATTCATATTTAATTTTCACTGGTTTGGCTGTGACAGACCTATAGCCAGGACTGCCCAACTAGATGATGGCTATACAAAGGGCATTATGTATCCCATCAACACAATTTTGTTTGGGATCCTGCAATGACTGTTGAGAGGTCCCGTACATGTAAATGAAGCACTGTCAAGGATCCCTTTGTTGACAACATATAGACCATGCAAGTAGACAAGGTCCCTTGAGAGTATGATGTGATGAGCAAACTTCACCCCAAAAGAATTTTTGTGGAATGTAACTACCAGTTAATTACAGACATTAAAAACAACAGCAGCCATGCATGTCCAACTCAATATACCGATGATCTCCCCCTGGACTTATTCTGATTCATTGCAATGATGATTCATTTGTTGGAGTATAACAAAACTTTCAGCAGAACAATGGAATATTACTTAGATGCTTATATGTTATTTATCAGGAGACAAGTTAGTCTTGGTTCAACACATCTGATAATTACTGCTTATTTAGGGTATAGAGCTGATGATTAGCATAATTATGTATTTCCATTGTACCTCTAACAAAGCAATGCCTGTGCTTGCCAACCAAAAAAATGCCATAGTATAATGTGTGATGTATAGTATCCCCTACATACCTACACTCTCTGTCCTCTGTACTAACTGTGAGTCCCAAATAATTTGATGTAGAAAAAACTCAAAGATTCATTTTGCAATAAATGTCACATTGCTACAACATTTTCTTTTTGTGTTTTGCCATTATAATATATTTCTGTCAGTGCTGTTAAACCCTGCTGCAAAGGGGCCTTTAATCTTTTGCATGTCTGGCTCAAATCTGACTTATTTTGATGAGGGTCTGCATGGGGGGTCCCGACAACGCTCTATGGTAAATTTTGAGAGCCGGCTACATACTACGCTGAAGTCTTCCTATTAACGTTTTATGATGAATTCCTGGTAGCTCCAACTCATTACGTGGAATTAAAACAGCAAATTAAACTCTACACAAAATGTGCTAATTATGCTCTATGTTGAATTAAAGCAGTCTGTCTACACTCTACATAGAATTAAAACAGCTGATTACACTTTACAGAAAAGGGCATGTGGGCCTCCTTTGATCAGTGTTTAAACATTTAAAGTTCTTTTAGGCTTTTATCCATGGTGCTGAATGACTGGTTGTTCTGCTTTGAAACCCAGTAGTGTTGGATGACATCTCCCAATGTTATGGAATGAATGGCTAAGCCTTACATACATTATTTGGACTCACTGAAGCATGCAGGAGTGTTATCTTACCTTACACCCATGGTGAGGGATGGCTAGGTGTTAGACTTTGATAACCAGTGGAATTGTATGACATTCTCTAATGCTATTGAATGGCTAACCAAGATTTGTTCTACTCACGGAAGAACATTGATGGACGCCTTGCCTCCTTGCCAGTCCTTGGTGCTGATCTGCTATCCACTGTAAAAGAGAAATGACCAAGTTGGCTTTTCTGTTTCCTGTACAGAATAGCTTCTCCAAAAGAAGATGCCCCTTTCCTCCCTTTTTAAGTGTCTTCACTGAAAGGGCTGTATGTGGTTCCAGGGGAATTCTTCCAATATTGTGCCCATTGAAGTGAATGAACAGCTCTATCTTGAATTGAATTGAATTGGGTGGACACCCACTCTCCTTGCCGCCTGGAGCTGAATTGCGTGAGCTTACAATTGATGGGGAAGCAGCGCGAGGGTCTGGAGCAGCTGGCTTTTGGCCTGGGGGTGACCCCAATATGACAGCAATTGCCCCGAGGCCAGTCATGAGAGTAAGCTTTTTATCCGCTCACAGCCGGTGAATCCCAACTCTTCTAGAAAAGTGTGATGGTTTCTTAAATGTGCTTGAGGTGTAGCATGAAGAAAGTGATTTTACTTTTTTTCATCCGTGGTAAATATACCCATACTCTTTGAAGTGGTGTGATTGGTTCATTAACATGTATCCACAGTGTAGCTCAGGCCCAGTGCCTATATTTGTTCATCTATGACAACCTTTTTCTTCGCTACATTTTGGGATCATGTGAAATATAATACACATGTACTTTGTTTGATTCTTTTTTTTATGCAACTGTATGTGTTCTGTATACATGGCTAGAAAGTCTTAGTTTGCTTTGCCATTCATTTTACAACTTAATTAACCTGTGTTTTAGAAAATACTGCAAATTTGATTCATTCTTACACTATCACTGCTGTACTGTGTTTTGCTATGGTCCTTGCTTTGGTTTGTTTCTCCATTTGAAAAATATGATATTGATTTTAACATTGAACACATGATTTCCAGTCCCTTTATGTTTCCATTTCTGGCCTATATTAATGTTGTTTATGCATGATGTATGGCTTACCCCAAAACCGTATATTGACTTCTACATAAAACAACATAAGGCCACACCAATTTAATTTGTTGGTTCTCGGATTTGCCTCTTCGTTTTTTTCTGATTTGCAAAAAAAAAAATTTGATTCTGGTCCTGAATCAACTGAAAAATGCTCATGTTTTGCTCCCCAACAGTTGAGGAAAGTCCTTTTCTTCCTAGTTGTTACAGTTTTCCCATCTATCATTGCAGTGGTTTGATTGAAAGTTCAAAATTCAATGTTTAAATTTTAACCCAGCCTTTTATGTTGACTTCATGGCTCATTTTGTAGCATTTAAGCCTATAATAGGATGCCTAGACCTGTTTTTATTTTTATTTTTTTTCGCCCTGTCGCTTCATATTTTTTCTGAAACAATCTGAGAACCAACAAATTAAATTGGTGTGGCCTAAAGATCTGTCACTCATCAATATTGCCACTGAATTAATTAAAAGCATGACCTAAATTCCCCAGGACATGTTTCTTTTTCAAACACTCAACAACTTTTCTGCCCGAGCTGGACTGTTACAGGGCGCCCACAAGCATTTGTAACTAAGTTATCCTGGTAGTGAAGACAAATTACGTTACCTTTCACTTTGGGGCTGGAGAACCCTCATCTAATCTATCAAGATATGGGCTTTTGGCTTGCTTCAGCAGTCTCTACACCATGTGATATTGCAATAGCCACAGCCTGTCATTTACAACAGTGTCCGAGGCAATAAGACAGATTTCACATCTTATGTGCAGTAAATCACGACTTACACCTTGTGAATATTACATATCCTCTTTTTTCATTTTGGCTCAATCCAACTTGGATTCTATAACATTGAATGATGACTGACTGTATGGGGGCATCTGTAAAGTGTAATTGTATTTCATATCAGATATTTCTTTTATGTGACTGTTCCATGGCAAGAAATGCCATATCATGCATTCTCAACATCTCAACATTGAATGGTGTGCAAAAGAATAATAATGAAGCTCACAAGTCCTGTCTTGTTCCTGGATTCTGTGCAGTGGGAAGGAAACACATACCCACAGAATTTTAACAGCCCACTACTTGTGCATTGTGCTGTTTTATAATGTAAAGGCCAAAAACCATATTCTTCAATGAGAAAATCATACCAAGAATCTAAGATTATTCTGATCGCATACCCTGCACGGCAGCACTAGTATGGCAACCATGATCATTGATAACAAAATTATGCATGAAGCAATAACAGTGGAATGATATTTCAGAATTTAGCAGCATAATCTAATTCATCTTCCCTCTTTCCTGCCCAGAAACTTTTTTCCTGTCCACCCAAAGAGCCATCCCGTCCTGTCAACCGTGACTGTTGATGACAAAGTTCCAGCAGGACCCAGTGAGGAATAGGATTGTGATTTGCCGTCGTTTTCCCCAGTCAACAGAATCAATCTTGCGGCACGTCCTACACCGCTGTGCCAATGTCAGGGCGGGGATTCTGTGCCGATGCGATCGCTGCAGCGTGGAAATGTCATCAGAAGTAAATGGAGTGTCGCGGCGAGGTGACGGCGCACTATCAGTGACATTTCTCACGCACTGTTTGCCGATTCCATGTAGATCCTTCCGACTTGGAAGGGATTGCAGGCAGAATGTGAACAGTTTACGCATCTTTTAACAGGAGCTCAGGCGTTCTATTTTCTGGTGTTTGTATGTGGTAATGTCTTTCCTTTGTAACCTTTGTGATTCAAAAACAAAAAAGAAGACTACATTATACTTTCACATATAGTTCAATAGCAATGCTACTTTTATTTGCTAATTATAACCTATACCTGCAAAAAGTCACTGATGATATAGACAGAACTGTTTCATAATGTATTTCATACCTCATAATATTTTATGGCCCATAGGCAAACACAGCATTCCTTCGATCTGTTACCATATATTCCAAAACAGCTAATGCATACAAAATGTAATGTACATGTACATAGACAATGTTTTATGCTACAGGAATAATGACATACATTTGTAATTATATACAGCCTACTATAACTTTAAGCACTGTGGCAGTGTTTAGGCATTTGGAAGCCATAAAAATATGACATTTTAAAGAATGGGTGACTATAGATGCAGGTACTGCGAATTACCCATTGGATGCAATTACCCCATATTATATCTAATACTTGTAGCCTTGGAGAAACTGTGAATTTGAAATAAACTAGCATTATAATCCTAATTCTAATCAAGATTGTCGATTGAGATATGAAAATTCTCTTTTAAATAATGATAAATGGACAACTTGCCCAATATACAAGCATATTTGTCATTCTTTATAGCTTTGTTGTATTGCTTTTTATACATTCTGCTGCCTAAAGGCCTGATTTCCAATATGTTTCCCAGTATATATCTCTGTAAAAATGTCACATGAAAATGTCAGAAATCCATCATGGAGAATGAATGGACAATAACTCAGAGTCATTGTGCGACAGAACTACTGTACCAAATGTGGTCGAAAATAAGTGTTGGTATGGAATATATTGAATGTCTCTCTTCACTATTTGATTCCAAAATTGTACACTAGCTGTTGAAATCTTCAACATTACAAGTAACTAAAATATGTGCCCTTGTGGTATATCAGAAAAATGTGTATTGATTGTTGCCCTTTGTAAAAGAGCACATTTGTCATTGAGGAAGAAGGAGGATGTAATATTATAGAAGTTTATGATATTGCTGTATGAGTTATGTATTTAATGTATGGCTGACAAATATGATATTACCAACATCAAGGCTACACTGAGGCATTAATGTTGTCCTTTTTTCACTGAGAAAATCATGGTCTGTCCAACTGCACATTACTGTGCATTTGCTGTTGCTCCTTGAGTTATCATGCATCCCTGAAGTGCATGCTACAACAAGAAAGGTCCACATAAAAGGCACTGATAGCTTCCTCGGTAGAACAATCGGGTGAAATAAAAGGAAATGTCCTCTGCTTGTTCTGGCACACTGTGCACATCAAGAGTTTATGATCTGTAGCTGCAGTGCCTCCGAGATGTCCACTGATGGGCATGGAAAATCCCCGGGTAGTAAAGACGGCTGGGACAATGTTCTGGGTTATGAAAATGGCTGCATCATGTCTCCAATATCACTGCATTTGGCTGCCATATAACCCAGTAGTTGGTATGAACACTGGGCAATATCTCAAGTGCATCACACTGGTTGCAGAAGTTTCAATATATGTATATGGAGACCACACTGAACTTCAGTACAAAGTTTTAGCAAATATCTCAAAACAATCAAGGCTACAGATGAATTGAAGGGGGGTAAAAGAAGCATGGTGAAAATTAACAACAAACTCAAGATCTACAATGTCACATAATGCCACTCCTCAAATCCTCAAACTTGTTTGCCCTGTAACTTTAATGAGAAGTTCAGGAACCGACACTGATTGAAACTTCTGAAAACGATAGGTGTACCAAAATCAATCAAACCTAAATCAAAACCACCCTTGCGGACGGATGGTGGTCGAAGCCTTTTCCCGAGCCATCAAGCCAGGAGAGTACCATGCAGCACACGTCCCGACTTTGTGGCCAGATTTTCATCAGACCCCGTTATGACCCTATGAATCTGACAGCATCAGGATTACCGACCAGCGAAGCATCGGGACATAAACGCGGTCCGGTGTGATTGGATGTTCCCAACCCTGTCCCCCAGATCATATCTCCCGTTCAAGCCCATAATTTGAAAATAGAATAGGTGGGGAGAAGTATTAAAGCGGGTATTCGGACTTAGCTGCCCTGCCCGGTCCACCTAAACCGCTGCCCGGTCCGGTCCGAGGCCGCTAATGGGGGTTTTGCGTATCCCATGCGCCGGAGCAAGCATTTCGCTTTTTCTGCGTGCGGTTGCGCCCCCTAGCGCCCCCTAGCGTATCACTTCTTCTGGCAACGAATCATTTTCCCGCCGCACTGCCGATACTAGCGTGCACGTGTTTTTTTTTTTATTGGTGATCGTCCCGCTTTGCTTGACGATGTAAACAGAGCTAGAGGTAGTCGAAGTTATTTACATTACATGAAAATTGCGTTGTAAAACACCAGTGGGATGTCTGATTTTCTACCATTGACAATGTTTTCTTTGTGGCGTCATAGCGAGATCGACAATTCATCGACTGTGCAGAC
>NW_017803379.1:2288010-2447685 GCF_001625305.1 Branchiostoma belcheri | reverse complement strand
ATGTGGCTAGCAGCACGCAGCGCGGGAATATTTTTCTTCGTCGGTGACACATTTACGCTGCTTTCTACGTTTTTTCTACGACTATTTAGCAACATCCTATTAAAGAAATGCATAATGAAAAGAATTTTCGGGAAGATATATATTTCTCTACACCGATTTTTGGTCTTTTTCTCGTAATATTCTTGTTCAAGGACCCGGAAGTCAGTGTACCGGGACGCGGGGTGAATTTCCATAGGGCATTTTTGGACCGCACCCCGCTAGAACTAAACCGTCAAAACAAAAACAAAACTTCCAAAAAGCGAACCTGTGACATTTTTTCACATCCCAATGATTATGTTTTCGATCAAATTGACATCTAAATATGCTTTCTTTATTTTTCTGTATTGTTGTGGCCGGGCGCAAGGACTGCTGTTTCTAGCTGTTTTTAACATTTTACGGCCTCAAAGCTCATACCACAAGGGAAAGAATGTTATGCTTGTCATTTTCATTCGTATCACTTCTTCTGGCAACGAATCATTTTCCCGCCGCACTGCCGATACTAGCGTGCACGTTGTTTTTTTTTTTATTTGGTGATCGTCCCGCTTTGCTTGACGATGTAAACAGAGCTAGAGGTAGTCGAAGTTATTTACATTACATGAAAATTGCGTTGTAAAACACCAGTGGGATGTCTGATTTTCTACCATTGACAATGTTTTCTTTGTGGCGTCATAGCGAGATCGACAATTCATCGACTGTGCAGACAATAGGGACCAATTTATTAATAGCAGCTCAATCGATCCACGCCGCTCGGCCGAAGAAAAAGCGAATGACTAGCAAATCTACCGGGGAAATATGGGAGTTAATTCCCTAATTTGGAAAATTGGTGGCGCTGAGATAAGGACTGGGTGGCGCAGCGCCACTTCCCCATCGTGGAGGTCCCTGCAGCGCGCGGGGTATGTTTTTAATGATTACCACCAATAGTCTTACAAGCAATGCAAAAAGAATTATACATTTATACCACGTGGCACTGAGGTAAATATAATTATACGGGTTCAAAATTGTAATTGCAAATAGTTGGTGAAAAAAAAAACATAATTGGGACGCACTTGATGCTGACAAGGAGTAGATTTTATTTTGTGTACTGTTGCATTTCCGGTGCTTTCCGCTAGGGGGCACAACCGCACTCAGAAAAAGAGAAATGCTTGGATACGCAAAACCCCCATTAGCGGCCTCGGACCGGACCGGGCAGCGGTTTAGGTGGACGGGCAGGGCAGCTAAGTCCGAATACCCGTATTAAAGCAACTGGTGGCCACGCTTTGTGAGAAGTAATAAAAGAAATCAATGGCTATGGCAGAGTACGTGACTCTCTTAGTGATAAGGTGCACACCGGTAACTCTTTTTCACGCATAATGGTGGTCATTAGTCTTGCATTTTACATAATTTATTGCCCTTGGCACCATTTGGCAAAGCACTTGGCCAACAAGCTTTGGCTGTAATGGAAATACCCCTAGGCAAAGAAAAGATGCAACATACAAGATGTAAAGGGAGGTCATTTGGCCTGTGGCTGAGATGATTTAACTCTAAACTTAAGACAGTTGACTTTGCAGAATTGTTTTTTTTGCCAAAAGGCCATGTAAGGCAAGGGCAAGGTCATAGGAATCCTGTGATATTGGCTAATGTAGAGAATTGAGTTATGGGTAACGAAATTCCATCAGGGTACAGCAGGGCAAAAATCAATATTTCCAGGGACTGGAAAGCTTGAAAAGTGCTTAGAATGGACAATAACTTTGTACTGTGTACTTTGGAAAGCATCCATCTCTGTATTTTCCCATTAAAAGTTTTGTTGGTCTGGGACACGGTCTTCAAACTGCTGCAAAGTTGGGCAGTCATGACCGAGGAACGGGACACGTTTCTCTGTGGCTGGTTTTACTGCAGATGTAGGAAGATAACGGCGCAGTTCGTTGGACTTTACAGGACCTGACAACATCTCACATGATCATTCACAGCGACACGCAGTCGGACTGGGAATGGCACATAATGCTGAGGCGGCTTAAAATGAACAACCGTAAAAGGCCACTTTATATCATCCAATCGTAAAACTGCATGCACATCATTCACCACTTTCCACATGATCAATGGTGGGGCCTGGTCCATTTAGCCTTCTATCTTATCTTGTGAAGTCAGAGAAATTTGTGCTCATTCTGATATGAAAGGCTGTTTGCAGCATTTCTAGAGAGCAGGGTAGAAACATTGTCATGGGATTCCAGGAAGAAAGGTTGACACCCACTCAAAATGGATGGATTTTGATACTGAAAAATAAGTGTAATTCAGAGTTGAAAAGCAAACCATTTTACAAAGCTTTAAGCATAACCAATTTCACACCATTGCTCTTATGTGATATTACTTCATGTAATCGATTTCATCTTGCTCTTGCACATGTTACTGTAAAAAAGGATTCGCGCTTTAATACCAGGTATTATCAAATGCCTCAAGGAAAACCTTTGTAAAGCATAAAACATGCTGAAGCCTATGTATTATACTGAAGTCTATGCTTTATAACATACTGTGATTGCATATCACAGTCAACCCCTGGAGCAGAAATCTGGGGGTGGAAAATCCATCACCATCTGCAGTCAAACATGGCCAGATGCTCTTATCTATAGGGTACAAATTGTAAAGCATTCTGATGCAGATATGACTATCCTGACAGACTGACTGACTATCCAGGCTTTGATTATACTGCTGCGGGGGTTCCTGGCACATTAGAGGGTAGGCAGCAGTCAGCTACTAGTATATACATTCTCAGAAAATACAGTTGATTGACGGACTGTAGAAAAGCATTTGATTTTGAATATCAATTTTAGTACAGCTGGCAGATTCTTCTGCAGTACAGGAACATAAACCTCAATTACACTAAATCCCAAGTTTCCCATTTGCCCACTGATTAACAGTCACATTTTACTGTATCTAGTACAGTTGGCAGGTTTACTGCATCGTAACTGGCCCTGGTTGTGGTGTCACTGATTTTACTGGCAATTTCTAAGTAACAACCAGGCTCCTCTGATCCGGGGGCATACATGTACCAGTAAATACTGTAATAAATTGTGAAGGGACCTTTTGACAATTAAGCTGGACCACCTCTAACTTACATCTTCCTCCAGCAAATCATTCACCCACCTTTTAGCCACTTTCTGGTCTTTATTATTTCCTAAGAGAGTATGGTAGAAAATGAGGTTTCCTATACAGTGCTATTGATGCATACAGGACAGTGGGTTGCCAGTCTAGTTGGCACATCAAAAATTTAACTGAAAACATCACTTCATCATTTCCATCCTTCTCTGTGGCAGTTACCAATAGGAAGTCAATACTGGACTTTCAATTTCAACCTTCCAACAATGACATTAAAAAATTGTACATGTATGTTCTTGACCTTTCTACAATCGAGTCCTTTACCTCTCGGCTGCCTTGAATAATACGCAGACTGGCGGCAAGAGCGATGAGGAAATTCATTGGCTGCGTTCCACAGGGACGTCGCATTGAAAAGCCATTACATCACTCCCACTATACAGCCTGGTGGTCATGCAAATTTACAATTAACTGTGGAGGCAGTGGAGATACAGAAGGTTTACAGCCCCGTGTTGTATTGCTCAAGGGAAATTATTGAAACCCTTGACTCCTTTAAGTCTCTTTTACTACGGTCTGGAGACAGTGCAAACGGAGACTTTCAAACTGTACTGTTTATCTTTCCTTCAACGTCTGTTATCATGACAGTCTTGGGGGTAACTATTATTATATATGGAGATGAAGGATATGAATATAGGAAGCGGAAAAGTCACACCAATCATATCTTAAATATATTGTTTCACCTTATTCAAGCAACTTGTTCTCTGTTGATTTATAAAAAATGATTTTCATCTAGACTCTCACCACTCTACCTCTAAGATTAGGGTTTCGAATGGGGAAAATTTGGCATTTGAAAATGACTTCTTTCCATCTGACTGTACATACCGTACATGTATAGTACGTTCAGTTGCTGGAAAATTGGACAGATAAATTATGAATTAATCAGACGTATGAACGTGGATGTTTTAAGTAATTAGGTAATTATTACACAACTGACATAAATATCTAAGAGTAGCTCTAGATAGAACAATAATGACTAGAATCACAACTTTTAGATTTCTAGAAAGCTTTTAACTGTAGAGTATAGCAGAATAATCTCTTTATTCATAATTGTCGGGACCAGCCTACAACAATGAAAACATGAATCAGGCGTGACCACTCCCAAACAAAAGAATATATAAATCCTTTCACTATATCAGGCAAGAGGTCAATCGTCTTCATGTATAGTTGACATAGATATACTCACACAATAAGTGGGAAAAGCCTTTAAATGTTTTTGTCTCTATGGGCCATAACAATGTGTGTGACATAAACAAAACATGAATTTACCATCAGAAGCAATATCAAAATTGTTAAATGCAGAAATGTTTAATGCAAAAATATGGGAACAAATAAATGTGTAATATTTGCTCAAGTGGCAAAATGCTGTGGCTAAATATTGAAATAAAACAACTGACAATTTAAAAATTCTCTCTATATTGTAAATATATTTGAAGAAGTAATAGATGAAAGAATGTAGACTTCTCTACCTACCTCAGAAATCTGCTACTTGCCAGCCGATCGTTTGTCGTTGTTGTTGTGCCTGCATCAAGCGAGATGTTCCACAGCCGACACCGTCATACTGCCGTTACCACTCCCTCGTTCTCGCGTATAACGCACTGGAACGTCCCACTATTAATGCACCTCCGTGACCCCTCAGTCTGCCTCCCTATAACGACAGAGGGACGACACTCTGATGGTCTGGTCAGGAGCGAGCATGAATAATAGATGAGACAGAATGGAGTCGGACAGCACGCCTACTTACTGTTCATCCCATTGTGCAGGACCAGACGGTAGGGTGCTCCCACACAAAGGAGAATCCCACATTTGGAATATATTATCCCTTAATTTTCTTTCATAAACCCAATTCCCTGGGTATTTTTATTTGCATGGGAAGGCCACGACAGCATGCAATGTTTGAATAATGACTCTATTTGCGTCCAACGCGGTCAGGCCAAATAGGAGATTAGAGTAGTTATCACCCACTTTCAGCTAATGGATTGATAATATATTGCATGGGGTGGAAAAATCTGATCTACATGAGGAATTGCTGTAATAACTGTCACACTAAAGTGCAGTCCTCTGTAACTACTGGTTTGATAGAAAAATACCAACTTGGTTTGTATATACATTACACACCATTTGACCGAGGAAGCTTTTACAAGGACATGTTACGTTATATGAGAACATTTTGTGAAAGTTGCTTTGACCATCCTTTAAGCCTTAAAGTGTCAAGGCCAATAGATCACCTGCAGCCTCCAATGTTCAAGCAAATTTATGCAATACTTGGGTGGTTATCATTATGAGCATCACTAAAATAACCTTATACCAGTGAAAAGAAATTTCTACAACTAGACAAACCTTTAAGTAATGCAGAAACTTTCCCTAGACTAGGTAATATATTTCAATTGATGACTTACCTGTTTTACAAACCACCTTGCACTTATTGCTGGTACTGCAGCTGCAACAGCAAGTGAAGCTTCCAACCTATCAAACTTTCAGGCATGACTGTGTCAGCAACTTAAACTGCATGTAATGACTTCAGTGCCCCATGGCCCTGTATAGGTTGACATTTGCATTCAGACAAAGTAGTCTAGCTATGAGACCAGACTAACTCAAACCTTTCCTCAGCATACAAAGTGTGTTTCTAGCCATGCAAGCCTTACCCTATTCTGTCTTAAATTCTTTGTGTTTGTGACTGCTCTAGATAGTCTCAAATTGGGAAATCGTCTTATCCTCTATCTGAAACAACCCTTATTTACTCTCTTCCACTAATTAATCATAGGATTCTATCCCTACCGGTAATCCTCTCTCTCCAAAATCCAGGAAGAGGCATTAAAACAAGACTTAAGTAACACTGTTTTATTTATGACTTCCTGGTACGCATGCAGAGTGCCTGATAAATCAGGATGAACAAATGAGGGAACAATCTTATCTCTGTTGACAATACAGGATTATTTAAGTAACTTGTCATTGGATTGTATTGATTAATCCCACTTCCTTTCCTCTCATTGTACATGTATGTTATAAATAGAAAATGAGAATACAATATTTGCAGAAAACATTGATGTATCAACAAAATGTTAGTGAGAATTTGTTCAGTTGTTGCTACTGTACATGAGTTTACTTCTTTCAGTCTTTCGTTTGCAAATTACTGCATATTTTTTTGCTTAATGTATAAAAGTTTGTTTTAAAATAATTCATAACAAGTAGGTATGGACATCATTCTAATATCATTTTGCAAAATAAGTGAAGACTACATCTTAAACTTAGTGTTTAAAGCAGTTTTGAAAACTGTCAAATTTTAAGGTATTGTCAATAAGCTTTTGGGAAGATTTTCACATGCACTCGACACTACGAACTCCACATTTTTATCTGCACATCTAAATTCTCGAAAAGCTTCAGTAATGGGGCTTAAAAGCCGTAGACAGCAGGGACCTATTTGTGTGTGCCTAATTGCAGAACCTGAGCGAGCGAGGCACAATTACCCTGGGAGGAACAGTAGTGGTAGTTATCCTTTAAGTGGAGGTCAATCACAGTCAAACTGACAGGATTATCATTAATGTACATGTAGATGTGAAAACTTGGCATTAACGACTGGGTTATGTCAATGGAAGAATATATCCAACATATCACCCTGTCAGTCAAAACTAAATTTTGTTGCCTTACATCAAGATACAAATTAGCACCCTAATTTCCAGTCTTCTACACCAGGAAGGAAGCATTAAACTTCTTCATTCCAGTCATGTACAGTCAACAAGAGCACTCTGATGTAAGTCAGTTTAAGTACATAGTGGCTCCAAGGACATAAAATAGAATGGCATGGCCAAGAACCCAGAGTGCACTTTATGAGTAGCTGAAACATGTAAAAAAGAATAGTTATTAGGAGGGTAGAAAATTGCTCCCAATTAGGAGAGCTAGCCAGGTCAGTAAATGACACGTTTTACGAGCACAGAAATGTCTGCATTCATGGCCTTAAATCTCATCCCATGCTTTCATTTTGTCTCAAATGATAACTTCTGAAGTAGCTAGATGGGCTTCTGTAATTTGTGTCCTTGATTGTGTTTTATGACCCCTGCTCCTCTGTCTTGTTATTCATTTAGGCTCCAGCTACATAAATGTACCAAGTCTGCTTTTTATTGACAAACTGTAGTGATGGGGGGAAGTTACTACATAGCTTTACAAAAATACTTCCATGTTATATTTGAACATGATTAAAGAAAGCAAATTTAAGTCAAACTTTACTCAAAGGGGAGGAAAAAAGGTGGGGGAGACCAAATGGGAAGACATTAACGGGTATGGCGGGTAATAATACAAAGTAAACGCCATCTATACACAGGGTCAATTTTCTGCATGTCAATATTACTTGTAATATTAATAGTTCAATCAAATTACATGCATAATAAGTTTACAAGAATCCTTGGCACATACACTTACAATATCTACAATATCTCTTTATTCATTGACGTTTTTTGCAATCCACTGCTTCTTGCTGTCCTGTCCATGTACATACATGTAACGTTACATGTACTAAGTATTATGGATGACTTCACAATTAGTAACTGTTAGTGTTATATTGCCTCATAATTGCTGTTGCAACATTACAAATAAATAGGTCACTTATGTGGAGTAAAGCAAAAAGTGTCAACCTTCCAACACTCAACTTGAAAAAATAAAGTAACCAAAGTTGGAGGAAAACAGCATAACTTTTGACCAAACTTGTGAACTAAGAAAATAATCCATCCAAATTACAACAGAACATCAACTGAACTGAACTGAACTGGACACAAAGAAGCCACCTGCTGTCAGTTGTGAGCTTGTCCATCAATGTTATCTGAGTCTGACTCTCCCATGTCTGTTTCTAACGGTCCGTCAAAGTCATCCACAGAATCATAGTCATCTGAATCTTCATAGTCATCATCATCCCCCTCATTATCATCCTCATCATCATCATGGGTCTGCAGGACAACAGGACGTATAACATTAGATTAGTAGGTACTGTATTAGTAAATTATAGATAGTTAAATAAATCCTTCATATGACATACTAAAGTGATAGTAGCCATGAGGCACTATAGTAGTATCTGTATGTCTTAAAATACTGTGACTTGTCAATACATTATTATAAAAATGCATTATATAAATGCAATGTGTACTCATATTTTTAGTTATCGATCATTGATATAAACTAATAAAGACAAAAAATCAAACTCTTAGTAGTCTTACCTCTGATGCAGTCTTCCCAATAGGAACTATATCATTGTCCTTCTCTGCTATGCTCTCTAACTGTAAAGAATACAAAAAGCAAATTACACATGACAAAGCTTGTAATAAACTGTGCAACATCATTTATTTTCTTATACTACTATAGTTATATGCAATAGTTACTGACAGGAGCATCCTGTCAACAGCCATATATAACCAAAATATGATGTATGAAATAAATTTCGGCATCTAAATGACATTTAAATTAACCTCATTGAACATAGTAAACCAGTAACCATAAGTTGACAATTTATGCATAACTGGTGCTATAATTTACCCATGATTTGTGAGCCTGTTCCATATGATGCAGTTCACTCTCATCGTCGCACGGCTTGTCCAAGTTGAACCACAGGGGGTCGTTGACACGAGGCAGTAGGTTTGGGAACGGAGTGGACATCTTGTCCTGCTAGGAAAAATATAAACCTGGCTGCGCAGTGCAAATCATAACATCCAAATGGATTCCAGTCCTGCTGACGTCTTGGCTGCAAATATTTTCCAGAAAATTCGCCCTGTGTACAGTTTGCAGCACTTCACAAGTACTTATAGACACAAGGAGTATTTTATGTACGACAAGGATTGTGGATATTGCTTTTTACCGTCAGAATTTCCACGAAAAATCTTCAAAATTGGGACAACAACTTCAGCACGTCCTGTCTCTCTTTCCCTCTTCTCAAATTTGAACCAGAAAACACAGTGCGCAGTTTTACACCGCAGATACAAAGAGGTAATCTGAATGAAAAATGTATTGATATATGAAGTTAAACGTATTTTTTAACTTTATATATCAAAAGTCAATTTTTTTAATGGTTTATGATTGTATATTAGTAGGATTCAGGCTGATATAGTGTTTTTACGTTCAAGTCAAACCTACGTATATTGCTATGTTCAAACGGTATGCTGTTTTTGTTCACTCTAAAAGCCAACATGGCGGCGAGTCGCCAAAAAGTAGGAATCGTCTGCGGCTAAATGACGAATTTTCGTTATTTACAGGCGTAATTGCAAGCCTACAAGGAAATGGCCGATTTATAACGAAGCCAAAACCTTTTATAACTCTTTAAAAGGAAGGATTTGTCACTCCAGATGGATTCTGGGGACGAGGACGACCGTGAGACAGAACCGCCCCTGTCTCTGACCGGGTTTCTGTTTGGAAACATCGATCAGAAGGGGCAACTTGAAGATGACGATGTTTTGGACCAGGTAAGATTGACGTGCATTTGATTTCTGTTATTCATATGTCAACAAATTACAGTAGTTTTTTTCGCTCATAGCAAAATATCAGAAACAGAAAGCAATGTATACAGCACAAAACAAATGTTTTAAAATACTAGTTTTGACTATAATTTGTAATTCGACATGTTATAAATTTCCACAGGAATCCAAGCGACACTTGAATCAGTTGAACTCACTTGGAGGATTTGGCAGTCTGGTTCAAGAGATCACAGCAGATACAGACAATAACGGAGATGATGAACAGGATAGTCAGACAAGCTCCAGTGGTAAGAAGTTCTTACCTTAATACTGGTACAAGATGTGCACTCAGAACTGAAACTTTGTTAACGTTTGTGCATCAAAATCAAATTTTTCATTTGAACAAAGCTTACCTCAGTTCTTAATTTGGCATGTTTGTTCTTGATCTGTGTGAAAGATACATATTCTGTACTACATAAACTTTTGTTTTCAGTGTTGTAGCATTAACGTTACAGACATATTTTGACAGTAAAAAATGTTTATTCAGAAACATCAAAGTTTTTTTTTGTATGAGTCTTGATAATAAAAATTCCACATTCGTCAAAAGTTCTACCAAGAGTGCTAACTACCCGGGCCCAGCACTTACTATTATATCACCTTTTCTGTAGCGAATAAAACTGCTACTAGTACATGTATTTGGAAATGGCATTACTTCATCATCATCGTGGCTGCTCACATCTGTTGACAATGCTGGCCACCACTGACACTCCTTACTTTGATTGTAGACATTAGGTGTATTACATATCATGATGTTTTCCAGGTTGGGTGCTGAACTCCCCCAGTGCTGTGGACTATTCTGACATCAATGAAGCGGTTGATGAACAGGAAATTAGACAGTCCATGGGCTCTCTACGGGTTCCTCAGCCAGGTACACATATATGTACAATGCACAGCTATGTGTTAGTACTCTTCATGTTATATCAAATTTTAAAAGAAATATTTCTATACAAGGATATGCTATAGCATTAATGTCAGCAAGGAGGTTAATGCCAGTAATAATATGAAACTTATTGGATGCTGTCAATATCTTTCTGTAAACCTTGGTGATTGAAAATATGTTCTATATACTCAGGTTCAGACTCAACCTCTGATGATGATGATGACTATGATGATGAGGGGGAGACAACAGACCGGCAGCTCATGCCCCCACCTGCCTCCAGCCTGGTTACCAAGGCAACCAAAATGGACTCCAGAAGCTCTCCTGTGGAGGAGTTCAAAGGTCGACCATCCCTTCATGATGAAAGGGATGCTGGGAACTCACTGTTCGCTGACGCCGGAATCATCTTACCATCAGTGGTTCCTACAAGTACAAATGGAGAAATTACCAGAAAAGAGGAGGACAATCTAGTCGAGAAGGGTGATGGCAAAAGAAGGGCATCTGATAGCTCCCCAGAATTGAACTGGAAGAGGAGAAGATCCATGGAGAAATCTCCCAGTGGTGGAAGTCTGAAGGATGCTCTGTTTAAAGGGAAAGAACTGCCGGATGTGACAGTTCTGTTTCCTCATTTCAGACATGGAAAGGTAAGGGTTTGTGAAAGCTGGAATAATCTATTATAGTAACTACTAGTATACTGTGAATAAAAGTCCTTGTTGATTTATGTTGTTTCTTGCTATATGGTCCCTCAGATCCCTATATGGTTATGCTGAAAAATGTCCATTATACATCTTTTAAATACTGTATGATTCTAGAATTAGAGCTATAATTTGAAGACCCAACAGTATGTGGACCCCTCATGTCATACACAGGTTCTTAGATTTAACAAGTTGTTTGGGCCGGGGAAACCGTCATCACTGCCACAGATTTGGAGAGGTGCCAAGCGGAGAAGAAAACGTCGGCGGCCGACGGGAGAAGAACCCGAGGAGTTTCAGGGGTGGGAGTTTGACTACGGCCCCATCCCTCCTCCTGACCAGTGGATGTCTGATGATGAGGTACTGACATCTGTGCTCCTCCTAGCTTTTTTCTTTCAAACTGCAGCTGCCTTTTAATTTAAACCTAGAGATTACCAGCATGTAAGTCTTACAGGGGAAAGCATGACATATGCTGTGTAGCATGAGATAATTTGACTAGCTACATGTATACAGAGGGCATTTTCTAAATTCTAGCTATCTTTAATCAAAGTCCGGATAGATAAGAGAGTAGGTTGAGAGGGTTGAGAAGAAACACTGTTAGACTGTGCATACCAGGATACTTCTATGGTACAAGACAGCTTCAGATCTTCCTTTTCTTCAATGGACCTTTCTTATTACACAGGAGAAGATGATGCGTCCCATGGAAGCTTTACCAGACACAGGAACCAGAAAGGAGGCGACTCAGGATGAGGACAGACCAGAGATCCCTGAGTGGAGATTTGGTCCTGCCAGGTACTGGTACGACATGCTGGGGGTACCGGAGACTGGAGAGGGATTCGACTATGGGTTCAAACTGGCAGACGTAAGTTCTTACTTTTCTTTATAGTAATTATAGCAATAATAGTATAGTGTTCTTTCTCAGTTAGCTCACAATAAAACATTCAGGTCTGCTAATCATACGTTGTGTAACATGAAGTTTTAGTTCCTTGATGAAAAGGTGGGAAGCTATTTGTTATCAATTGATACAGACCTCTTATGCAGCATCTTATTTGTTGAAATTTTTCCATTTTGAGCTAAAATCATCCTATAAATTTCTTTTGCCCAAATGTCTAAACTTCAGCATTGTTGTGTGCCAAATATTCTGCAGTGATACAGAAAAGTGTGTGAAAGGTGAAGTTTGTTTTGTAACTGTTACAGAATTCTGACAGTGACAGCGGTAATGAAGGGGATGATGAAAGAGAAGAGACAACAAAAGAAGAACCTCCCAAACCCTCCCAACCTGAACCACAGAAAGATGACACTGCCGAGAAGACAGAAGATCAGACAGAAGACATGGAAACCTCAGAAGAAGCGGAGGAGGTCCCTAAGTCAGAGTTTCCAGAAGAGGAGTACTTTTACATGGTGGCCCAGCGGTCCTGGGAGGATGATATTGTGTGGGATGGGGAACAGATCAAGGATAAAGTGCTGCAGTCCAAATCTGCAGCTATGGCAGGATGGATCCCTACTAGTACCAGTAGGACTGCACAGTCCTTCAGCACACAACAAGGTAATCAACCATAACACATGGCAGAAAACAATTCTCAGCAAAACATCATATAATCCCACACTAATGAAAGAAATACTGTTTTGTTTTCCTGCTAATAAATAGAAGTTGTCATATTGATACAAATAAGTTTCTCTTTATTAAATAGACAAGAGTGGTCAGATTTATGTGTAAGTTAATTTTCCATGTTTGTTTTCACTGTTGTCCCAGGTTTGAACATCAGCGTGACCCTTCCAAACAGCATCCCCTCCACATCATCAGGAAAGAACCAGCAAGGTAAGCAACTTAAGGACCATTCCATGTGTTACTGGTATCCCTGGGCCTTTAAAAAACGTTCTTTAAGATTGGTGTCTTTAAGAAATGGATATATTCTCAGCATGTTTCTTGTCCCCTTATGTCAGATCCAGATGGAGATGACCAGCAGTGGTACTCCCTGTTCCCTGTGGAGAACCCTGAACTGGTGTATGGCAACTGGGAAGATGACATCATCTGGGACCCACAGGTAAGGTCACCGTGGTGTTACAAGATTCAACAAGTTTCTCTAACTTCCCTTTTACCGTGATGTTACAAGCACAAACACACATGTATATGGATTGGTTCCTCCATGGTGGTAGATATATGTAACAATTGTGACCCATGGTCTAAGCCAAAACACACTCAGTGTCATGCAAAACTTATTGGCAAAATTGGATCATTCCATATTTTTTCCAGAATATGAAGGAGATTCCGAAGCCAAAGGTCATGAAACTTGACCCCAATGACGAGAACATCATCTTCGGAATCCCAGACGACCCAGACCCACTTCCGGACGACACGCCCTCCAAGGACAAGAAGGAAGTCCGCCAGTCCACCTTACTGCTGAAAAAGAGAGGCTTGACCAAGCCAGAGTCTGACCAGGTTTGGTTGTTCCTGTTACTAACACTGTCAGAAACCTTCACAGCTTTAACCACATGGACGTCTTCTCCACTA
The DNA here is from genome assembly GCF_001625305.1 of Branchiostoma belcheri. Classification (NCBI taxonomy): domain Eukaryota; kingdom Metazoa; phylum Chordata; class Leptocardii; order Amphioxiformes; family Branchiostomatidae; genus Branchiostoma; species Branchiostoma belcheri. The sequence continues at coordinate 2,433,951 of NW_017803379.1, read as the reverse complement.
TTTGTCTCTTCATGACTTTTTTCTGTTAAACATTCATAAGTATGTGTGTGTGTGTGTCAGTTAGCTCAATGATGAAGAAAATAGGAAAAAATGTCTTTGAATGAACATTATGTCATGTATCATTTACATTATAATTTTTTCATCTTGTTGCACATTATTGAAAGATGTTCTGTCATTGAAACATACCCAGAGGATGTTTTGTGATGTTGTGCTGAAAAGGTCTAAGTTTCAGCTCTGGTGTTTTTCAAAGTTGAGGTTTTAGTGCTCATTTATAAATTGTATGCAAATTTGAGTGTACATTTCATCGTGACCGTTGATTTGATTTTTTGTGAGGAATTTGGACCAACAAAGCATGTGTTTTTTCTGCAGTTGTCGGATCCAAGGAAGAAAAAGAAAAATGTGGTAAATTGAAGTTTAGGACATATCTGTTCCATTCTTGTGTGAAACCTTGTCTGCCATTCAGAAATACTTCATTAACCTTGCTGTACATCTCTCATATTAACATAGAAATTGTGAAAGGTCTAAAAAAAAACACTTGTTAGAAATTGTTAATTGATGTGTTATCCCAAACAAGGTTTATTTGAAAAGTTAGTGAAACTATAGATTTTGTGGTGTTTCTTTAATGTGGCTATCCTTTGTGAACACAACAACTGATCATGTATTGTGCAGAACTCGTACAGATCTAACATTTTCCATTAACCAAAAAAAGACGACAGTGATTCTGAAAGGTTTCACCATAGGATGGACTGAGATGTTACCAACATTTGGAACGTTTGTTTCTCTGTTTGTTCTGTTTGTTGCTTTGTCCTTCTTGAAGTTGAAAAAGGCACATTTGATAAGACAAAAAGCACATCTCATATATCTTATAAAAAGGTAAGCTGTTGAAATATATTGTCCATGGTTGTTCATAGTCCTTCATAATTGGTATTCATATCTAACGTTGACTGCTACATTGATTTGCTTAGCAACTTATCTGTTCCATTGTTATTCATTTTCATTTAAAATCATATTCTTATGATTTGGGAAAAAATGAAACAGAAGCATTTTCCTTGATTCAAGTCCTTTAACCTGATACTCAGTTCAACTGGCTGAGCTTTGCGCCAATAATTGGATCAACCCAGTACTGGAAAAAAACTGAAATTCAACAAAGAATGTATTCTTATTCTATGCTTATGCTTATTGGAGTAACAGTGGAACATGTTGTGCTTAAGTAAACCACAAGAAATATGTGGGTTATGTTGAATTTATTGAGCTATGTGCTCAAAACAGAACTCTGTTCTTTTGCAGACCAACGTGTCCCACAATGAGCAGAAAGACCCCTGGAATCTGTCCAATGATGAATACTACGACCCCAAACACAGTCTGCAGGAGACAACACTGAGGGCCAGCATGGGGGGGAACCTAGTACAGGTGACCTGTCACACCTTTCTACTCATTCCTTCAGCAAGTTATTAAAACTAGCAAAAGCTCTAGTTAATGGCAGACATCCATGTAATGAAATACTCAAGAAATAAGTTACTAAAGCATCTATCCAGTTGCTTTTTGAGTAACTTTTTTGAGTATTATTGGAATCATTTTAAAATTGACATTTGTATATTAAGGTGGTACATGTGGTATTTCATCAGTGAAGGTTAGACATCCAGGCAACTTGTTTTTAGTTCCTACATTTTGGCATACATGTACATGAAGTAATGTTAGTGTATTTGTCCCATGTACATGTAGCACTCCATCCCTGCTATTGAGCTGCGGCAGCCGTTCTTCCCCACACACATGGGCCCCATCAAGCTGAGACAGCTCCACAGACCCCCCCTCAGGAAGTTCTCCCACGGCCCCATGGCCCAGCCCGGCCCTCACAGTGTCCTACCTCTCCTCAAACAGATCAAGAAGAAAGCTAAGGTAAGGATGGTTTATATTACAGGTGTCTGACTGTATGGTTATGATTTGATTGTTTGGTCGAATACAAGAAAACTTTCACTCACACTCACTCACTATCATGGTTTAGCAGATTTTTTTTGTCCCAGTGTTTGGTGTGTTTGCCTTTGTTTGGGGTCTCATATTCTAGTAACAGAATTTATGTAAAACTTTTGAAGAACAACATTCCAAGTGCATATGTTTTGGAAGCACAATTGGACTCACAATTTTTCCATATAATGCATTAACTGCAGTGGTCATTTTCTAGTGAGTATAAAGGCAAGTATATATGGTACATCAAATGGCAACAAAAAGTCAGACATTGCAGAAAATGTTTGCATGCTGCTGTAATGTATCTTAGCGTTTACCAAATACCTCTGACTCAGTGTTGATGACACACTTCAGAGAAGCCACATGACAAGTCTCACTGGGTCAGTCTATTGGTGAAGACCAGAGTAACTGGGCGAAAGCAATAGGTGAGAAAGATCCCTCGTGTTGGAACAAGTTTTAACTCTAAACACATATCCTCCCCGTAGATGAGAGAACAGGAGAGACAGGCGTCTGGAGGTGGGGAGGTGTTCTTCATGAGGACTCCCCAGGACCTGACGGGGATGGACGGGGAGATCCTGCTGGCAGAGTACAGCGAGGAGTACCCTCCCCTGGTCAGCCAGGTCGGCATGGCAACCAAGATCAAGAACTTCTACAAGAGGGTCAGTTGCCTTTCATTTTCCTAGTGATCATTCATCATTTTCCTAGTGATGTGGACTAGAAAATCATGAAAGATATTCACCTTGGAGACATTAACTAGTTAGAAGTACTAGTAAAACAACATTTCTGTGCTGAATATTTTATTCTTTTTTTGAACCCCACAGAAAGCAGGCCACACCACGGGTCCGCCTAAGTTCCAGTACGGTGAGACGGTGTACGCACACACCTCCCCGTTCTTGGGCCCCCTGCACCCCGGACAGGCCCTCCAGGCCTTTGAGAACAACCTTTTCCGCGCACCCATCTACCAACACAAGATCCCTGAAACTGACTTCCTCGTCATTCGCACAAGGATGCAGTGAGTTGCCCTGTCATAAATGCTTGTATAGAAGTGTATGACGTGTAATGTTGTAAGATATGACGAGTTTTCTGATGGTGATAATGATATTTGTTAAGTGTGTGTATAGTCTGTGGCACCCGCAATGTATTTAGCAAAAGTTTACGGCTGCATACCATTGTAAGCTGTCTAGTTCCAGTCACTGTCTTTCTCAGGTTTCTAAAATTAATGCGCCTTGAGACTTGAGATAATGCAGAAAAACCTTTGCCATGTTGTAGGAGAGGGATCTTACGACTTTTCTGAAGAAAAAATTCTTGGTAATGGATATAAAACAATGCAATAGTCTTTATGGTTTTATGATGTATTCCTGTACTAAGTTCATGTAAATATTTCTTTCTCTGTGTTTCAGTTATTACATCCGTGAATTCCAAGGTCTTTTCTGTGTGGGACAAGAATGTCCCCTGTATGAGGTGCCTGGTCCTAACTCCAAGAGAGCCAACAACCATGTCAGGGACTTCCTCCAGGTAAGGGCTCACCTGTAACAGGTAGTCCTTCTTGTTAATAATAAGTACATTTGTAGGTTACTTGATTGATATATAGTACAGTGGATTCCATAGTTCCCATTTAGAACTTTTATTCAGCCTCAGAAATGTGATGGGCTGAATAAAAGTTCTAAATGTCTTACTAAGGGACGACTGCCATGTGTGAGATGTTGGTTAGCTTGTACGACTGTGTAGATATATTTTTCTACATTGTTGTATAATTGTTAACCCATCTTTGAGCAATATATATTTATTGTGAGGGTTTTCCCGTAGGTTTTCATCTACAGACTGTTCTGGAAGAGTAAGGACAAGCCACGCAGAATTAAGATGGAGGACATCCGTAAGGCCTTCCCAACACACTCAGAGAGCAGCATCCGCAAACGGCTGAAACTGTGTGCTGACTTCAAGAGGACTGGTAAGATTCTCAAGTACCTATTGCCATGTTTCATTTAATTGCTTGTCCATTGTTATTCATAGACCTTGCAATAAAAACCAATATATTATAGGCGTGAAAGAGTTTTGTTGGATTGGTATGGTATCCTTATTGTTTTGAACCCTACTTACTTCTGGTGAACTAGCTTGTTAAGGACAGAAATCATAACACGTTTCTTATGTAGGGATGGACTCCAACTGGTGGGTACTGAAGCCAGAGTTCCGACTGCCTTCTGAGGAAGAGATCAGAGCCATGGTGTCCCCTGAACAGTGCTGTGCTTACTACAGCATGCTGGAGGCTGAACAGAGGCTCAAGGTACATGCAGCATTTCTTCTCACTTGCATATACATGTAGTAACAGTGCCCCCTTTCTATTATCCTCAGCAATGCATGTCATGTACACGAGTAATCAAGAATGTTCATGAATCATGAGTATTTCTGACATTTTATTGTTTTATAAGATATATAGCTGGAAGTAGATTGTAGATGGTTTATTGCAATTTGTTGTGTGTAAGTATTGCCATAATCCTTGCGTATTGTGTAAGGCCCACATGTATGTTGTTTTATTCTCCTGTCTGCAGGATGCTGGTTATGGTGAGAAGTCTCTTTTCGCTCCAGAGGAAGAAAATGAAGAGGAGTTTCAGAGAAACATAGATGATGAGGTAAATAATTTAGTCACCTTGAAATTTTCCTATCGTGCCAACCACCTTTCCTTTATCTTGGGAGCTCATGTGATACTGCAGATACTTGATAACAAGAAGAGGAGGAGTGCTTGTGGATTTAATGTTGCTCCTCCCCCTCCAGGTGCGCACGGCTCCGTGGAACACGACTCGAGCCTTCATCTCCGCCATGAAGGGGAAGTGCCTGCTGGCTGTGATGGGTGTGGCAGACCCTACCGGCTGTGGAGAGGGGTTCTCTTATATCAAGGTGGGCCTTAGGGTTTCAAGGACAGAGTGAAGAAAGGAGTGAATTAATTAATTAATTAGTTGAAGGAGTTGAAGAATTGATAGAAGGACACTGATAAATTGATAAATGTAGGAAGATTTGATGGAAGAAATGTACCAGGCTGTGTTCAGTCACCTGCTTTGATACATGCTTTGATGTTTCAAAAGGAGAACACGTTTAGAAAATGAGCCAAAGTATGATTTGATGTTGTAATGAATGATTCCCACAGGTTCCCAACAAGCCCCAGTCCTCCAAGGACGACAACTCGCCCCAGCCCGTGAAGAGAACGGTGACGGGAACGGACGCAGATTTGCGCAGGCTCTCACTGAAGAACGCCAAACAGCTGCTGAGGAAGTTTGGTGTGTCTGAGGAGGAGATTAAGAAGCTGTCAAGATGGGAAGTAAGTAACTATGCTTTTGTTCAACAGAAGGTTGAGACCCCTGCTTGCAATCTTGTTATAACCTCAGCTGAGTTCTTAAAGCTTCAGGTCTTATCCTAATGCCACTTGACAGTCCTCTCAACTCAAGCTCCAACTTGATGGACAAATAGAGCATTTTTTGAGGCACATACAAACAAGGCATGAATGTTTGATGACAACACTGTCAATCCAAAAATATGGGATTTCATTCATACCCAGCATCATCTTTCTTTTCTTCAGTATTCAAGATTTCATTGATGGCAAATATGGAAATAAATAGTAATGATTCAAACTACATGTGTATGTCTTTGAGTTGCCTGATTTTTGATAGTGGGTGTAAATCTTTCTTTTTTTTCATTTTTTGTTCATTAGTTCTCTTATTTTCTGGTTTATGTTACTCTGTTGCTGTTATCTGTACAGAACTTGCTTGTAAAGCTGTGGGAGGCACTGAGTGTATTCTACCCTGTGTATTAAAGAAAACAGAAAAAAAAGTTTCACGAGCTAACTGTTGCCACCTTGTCCCCAGGTGATAGACGTGGTGAGAACCATGTCCACAGAGCAGGCCAGGTCAGGCGAGGCGGGGATGAGTAAGTTTGCCCGCGGGACTCGCTTCTCCGTAGCCGAGCACCAGGAGAAGTACAAAGAGGAGTGTCAACGCATATTTGACCTTCAGAACAAGTATGGAAAACTGGCTCAAAACTTGTCGAAATGTTTCCCCATTGAGATACTACAATGATTTTGTAAGCTGTCAAGACCAATGATCCAAATGTCTTTTGATAAGTGTAACTACAGATATGAAGCAATAGTCTATACTCAAAAGAAGTTCTGTTTTAATTAACTGTAGCCCCAATTTTACAAAATGCTGAAGGTTATGTCAGGCCAGTTTATGTTGAAGTTTTGGAAATCTAAATTTTTTTCTTCTTTTTTCCAGGGTCCTTTCCTCAGCCGAGGTCCTATCCACTGATGAAGAGAGCAGCTCTGCAGATGACAGTGACTTTGAGGAAATGGGCAAAAACATTGAGAACATGCTGGCCAACAAGAAAACAAGCCAACAGGTCTGTTTTCACGACTAGCACCTGGGATTCATAAATGCCTGAACTTAACCTAATTTGATAAAAAAAGGGGCAGTAGCCGTGTTTTTCTATGACTGCAAGTTAGGTAGAAAGTTTAAATTTAGTTGTGTGGTAGAGATCCTTTGCTTTTGTGCAGTTTATTCAAATGGCTTCTTTGAATTGCCAGGAGTTGGTATTCCAGGTATAATGTTACTGCCTTATGCTGACAAATATTCTGTCTGCCAGAGTGTCTCTAAATTTCTGTACCTTTCCAGATCACTCGTGAGAGAGAGGAGGCTGAGAGGAAGGAGCTACAGAGGATGATTATGGGGGAGGATACCAGCAAAGATAGGTGAATACAGTATTTTCTTACCAACACAACACACTCTGGGATCTCAGCAGATGTGTTCTAGTTTAAGACTTCATTTTCAAATGTACATGTGTTTACAGTTTGTATTGATATCTTGTCCCTACAGAGACAAGGATGATAAGAGGGAAAGTAAGCGTTCTTCGTCTACCGGCACCCCCATCCCTGGAGCACGTGGTCAGGATGATGACTTGGAGAGCATAGGCTCATCCTTCGTAAGTCCGTTTAGGAAAGGAGAAGTGATCTCGATACAGTTTTATCTCACTTTAATGCTAACCTCCCACTGGTCATGACAGACACTATGTACAGTATTTACAGCTTTCAACAAGCAGAATGAACAGTGGACACAGCTTAATGCCCCATCCTAAGGCCTGTGACCCTTTACAGTAGCATGCATGTTGGCTGAGGGCCAACAGCCGGGAAGCAATCTCCCATCCTCTTGGTCCAGAGGCAGGGTTGCTAACCACTGGACTATGCATGCTTGATGTGATCATTGACAAGAAAGAAAAATAATGATTTTATATGTACATGTCTCATAGTCAGCTGACTTTTACTTCAATATTATCTATGCCCAGAAAGCAGTAAACATTACATGTTGTTAAAGAAGTCTTTGTTTTCCAGACTGGTCGCAGACTGAAGATCTACAGGACCTTTAAGGATGAGGATGGGAAGGAATATGTCAGAACAGAGACGGTCCGTAAGCCCTCTGTCATTGACACTTACGTCCGCATCAGGACCACCAAAGATGAGAACTTCATGTAAGTCTGGCTTGTCCTACCCTTCTACATTTGATAAGCTCAAGAAAAATGTCTTGTAATTTCTCTTCTTTAGAGGGCATTGTGATATGAAATGAACAAATCAAATCACATGTTTAACAGGCAGTCTGTTAGTATTGACCTGTACACACAGTGGTGTACAACTGATTTGGAATTTGAGCTGAACCTCATATGTGTACTATTTATTCCCTTTGCAGTAAGAACTGGCTGGCCCAGGATGAACAACACAAGGAGGAGATGAGAAGAGAGAGAAGAAGGTTGGTTTGGTATATATGTTTGTGTCAAGCAGAACAAATAAAATACAATATATACAGATGTTTCTCTGCATTTTGTCAGTCCAATTTGGCTGTGGTCATAGAGTGGTTATAGAGGGTTCCATGTTCAAAGTGCTAACAGCAGAACCTATTGAGGATAAGTATATTGTTTAAATTCTGTATTTTCCTTCTATAGAATTCAAGAGCAGCTAAGACGCATCAAAAGGAACCAGGAGAAGGAGAAGATGGCTCCTCCCCCCAAGAAGAAAAAGAAGAAGCCAGACCAACCTCCACTCAAGGTAAATGAAACTAGCATGCCTGAGAAAAGATGATGAGCCTAAGATGATAGAGTTAAGAAGTTAAGGCTCAAAATCCCACCTGTATATGCAGTTAAGTGCAGCTTATTCATGAGATGCTCAAATTGACATACAAGCTGCTATTCACTGGGGTCATGAGACTGAAGATGCTTGATTTGAAACTTCTTCCTCCATCCCCTCCACAGTTGAAGTGCGGTGCCTGCGGACAGATCGGCCACATGAGGACCAATAAGGAGTGTCCGCTGTACGAGCGGAGCCACGCCCCTCCCTCCCATCCCGTTGCGATGACAGAGGAGCAGGAGGAGGAGGTGGAGAGATGTACCATCAAGGAGGATGAGAACCTCATCAAGGTGGAGGGCACCAAACTCATCCTCGGCAAGTCACTCGTGGACCAGTAAGTACTGCTCTACAACTGACCAAGAAGTCAGGTCTTTGTTTACTCATTCATTCATCGACTTTCCTTCTGTTAATTCTTTTACTCATTCATTCATCGACTTTCCTTCTGTTAATTCTTTTACTCAGTCATTCACAGGTACTTTGTCATCCATCCGTCCATCCATCCATCCATCCATCCATCCATCCATCCATCCATCCATCCATCCATCCATCCATCCATCCATCCATCCATCCATCCATCCACTCACCTTGGATGCAAAAACACACCTTGAACAGAGGTGTTACAACATGTATCACATACTTATTTTGTATGGTTTATCACCCAAGGACTTGTGTACATTGTGAAGAATGTATATCTGACATGTGAACTGTGCACACACAGGGCTGCTGCAGTTCGTCGTGAGTCCCTGATTCTCAAATTCCCCAAGGCCATGCAGCCAAAGAAGGATGAGAAGAAGAAGAGACGAGTGGGGACAGTCACACACTGTGATTACCTCAAGGTGGGCAACCCTTTACATACTGTCTGCTCAAGTTTCCTTTCAGGGTACATCTTTGGATTACATTATGGTTGAAACACAGTACGAAGTTTTGATAATCCATGTTTAGTAATTGTTATCTCACATTGTCCTTTTTATGTTGCTATTTCTTGATTTAAAATCTACATATGATATTACACTGTTATTTTACTTGGAGAAATAGTTTTAGTCAAGGCTAAAACATTTTCTCCAAGTAAAATAACAGGCAGGCAGGTAAATGTTTTAGTGAGAACCGTATCCTCAATTTGTGATGGGTTGTAACATTCTTTACTGCGTATCTCAAAGTGCTTTCAAATTATTTATTTCAGAGACCCAAGAAGTCGGCGAATCGGCGCCGTACGGATCCTGTGGTGACGCTGTCATCCATCCTGGAGAACTTCCTGAACGAGATGCGAGACCTGCCGAACACGTACCCCTTCCACCAACCCGTCAACCCTCGCATGGTGGTGGACTATTACAAAATAGTACACAGACCCATGGACCTGCAAACTATGAGAGAGGTCAGTTACACAATACACTGTAATTCACTTTATGTTCACGGTAGAAAAATTTCTCGGTCTGAGAAAAATGGAGGTGTTTACAGAACTACATGTTAACAGTGGTGGCAGGTGCAGGAAAAAGAGTCTAAGATTGATTTGTTAGCAGTAATGATAAATTCACGGTACAGAAGTGACTGTGAAAACCGGTACCTGGAAATTTCTCTAGGAGTTTCTCATGTTGTATTTCCCTTGTGGATTGCTAGGTGGTGCACTTTGCAAGGTGGTACGAACCAAGAAAGATATCTCAGGCCACACCAATTTAATTTGTTGGTTCTCAGATTTGCCTCTTTGTTTTTTTCTGATTTGCAAAAAAGAAAAAATTGATTCTGGTCCTGAATCAACTGAAAAATGCTCATGTTTTGCCCCCCAACAGTTGAGGAAAGTCCTTTTCTTCCTAGTTGTTACAGTTTCCCCATCTATCATTGCAGTGGTTTGATTAAAAGTTCAAAATTCAATGTTTAAATTTTAACCCAGCCTTTTGTGTTGACTTCATGGCTTATTTTGTAGCATTTAAGCCTATAATAGGATGCCTAGACCTGTTTTTATTTTTTATTTTTTCGCCCTGTCGCTTCATATTTTTTCTGAAAAAATCCAAGAACCAACAAATTAAATTGGTGTGGCCTCATGATCCATAATGTGAAGGTGTAGTTTTTCAGCTGTACAGGCAGTGGTTCATATGTCTATTCTGTCCCACAGAAACTGCGACAGAGACAGTACCACTCTCGTTTGGACTTTGTGGAAGACGTTAAACTGATTGTTCACAACAGCACACTGTACAATGGTGAGTCCTTTACTCTGCCCTCCTCAGAAATACAGAGTTGTAATCATTGTCACCTATCGTTTTAGTTATTATTCAAGATTAGGAGATCTGGTCTCAGGGTTAACATCTTGAAAAGGTGATATTTACCTGTTCTGTCAATCCTGTCACAGATGAGGCAAATCTCAATGGATATAGTTGAATAGGATTCTCATAGAAAATTCACTCTACTACTGGATAATGTGTCAGTGCCATTTTTTTTGGCACTATCCAAGTGTCCATCCCATGTGTTAACCCATAAGCAGAAGTTTCAGTGTAGATGTTCATGATCCACCCCAGGTGCAAAGAGCCCTCTGACCCAGATAGCGCAGGACATGCTGGGTGTGTGTGAGAAGAGAGTAGCGGAGAAGGAGGACAAGATCACCCGTCTGGAGAAGGCCATCAACCCTCTCCTGGACGATGACGACCAGGTGGCCTTCTCCTTCATCCTGGAGAACATCATCACTCAGAAGATGATGAACGTGCCCAACGTAAGGCTTCTCTTGTGTTGATTTTTCTTTTATTGTGCGACACCTCAGGGTGACAACTAAGAGTATTGTCTGACAGTTTTCAAAATTTATCCAGTTGCTTGAGTAACAATTACTAACGAAGTCAGTATACACTATGTAAGTGCAACTAGTCACTATGTACTTTGCAGAAAGCAAAAACTACAGGAGCAGTACGAAAGACATAGTGTTATCAACAGTTTATGTTTGTAAAAAGTTGTAATGCCAATATGATAAACTAAATGTATAGGGGGATTCTTATAAAATTAGACCCAATGTGTTTCTAAATTCTGTTTTCTCCAGTCTTGGCCCTTCCACCAGCCAGTCAACAAGAAGTTTGTACCAGACTACTTCAAGGTCATCTCACAACCCATGGACCTGGAGACACTCAAAAAGGTAACTGAAGATGCATGAAAAATCAAGAACATGGAAGAAAGTTACCATTATAGATAGTGTATAAGGTTTAGTAAGCTCCAAGCTCCGACTTGTAATTTGAGAATCTGTATTCAGATCTTGAAAACTGATGTTTAATTTCATAAGTCAGCTGGCAAATAGATCAGAAGGAGTCTCTTATTTTAGAATGTCATATTTCGTCACTGATTCCTCTTAATATGGGATTTCCATCTGTAAGAGTGAGAGTGATTATTATTCATCTATGAGAGTCATAGTATTACACGTGTTCCAAATCTCCCAAGAAATGTATATGTGTTTTCTGTGCACATATATAGAATGTCCAATCACACAAGTACCGAAACCGTGAGGCGTTTATGAAGGACGTGGACCTGATCCACAGGAACAGTGTGAAGTACAACGGAGCAGACAGCCCCTTCACATGTACCGCTGACGAGGTCGTCAGGTCATGTAAGGAAACTCTTGATGAGGTAAAGTTAAGCTCTCATGACTTTGTTGTGATGTCTGTGAATGAAAGTGAACTTTATATGTATTGTTTGATTTAAATGTTTACTTTGTCTTATGATAGTATAGTGTTAGCGATTGTTTTAATATTCCTACATTAAACTTGGACAATAGTGCTTGAAGTTTCTGCTCATCCAACTATTATAACACAGAAGAAGGTGGTCTTTTCTTCCAACTCTTTGTTATTCCGTCTACTTTACTTTGGTTAAGCTCCTACACTCTATCCTCCACCAGAAACTGGATTTCCTTTACATCTGTAAGGCTGGTGTCAGATCTGAGGTTGTCAATGAAGTTAACCCTAGGTCTCCCTCAAGTGATACCACCACCAGTATTTGTATTGAAGGTAACTCATCCTTCTGTTTTGTCCAGTACGATGAGCACCTGACGCAGCTGGAGAATGACATCTGCCATGCCCAGGAGGCGGCCATCGCTGCCGCCATGCAGGACGAGGATCAGGACGGCAGCAACCTGCCCTCCAACCCTAACAGTCCTCAGGTATACAGAGTTTTTACACATTATCTGCACTCTCAGAGTGGGCTTGATAAAGTTTATTGTTCAGATGTGCCCAAGGGAACTCCACCACTAACAGCTAGATGTTCGTGCAACAGAAATTCTGAGTCACGTGAGGTTAGGAGGTTGGCTTTGTGCATCTTATGATTTGAATTCGTGTCCAAATACTCAGACTTAAAATCACAGCATATAACAGTGAGATGAACATGACTCAATGTTTCAAGGTCTGATCAGCTGACAATGTTTTTCATTTACACCAATACAAGGATTCACAGTGTATGGTGTCTGTCTTGCTTAAAGTTTACCTTCTGCTTATGTAAAAATGTAGATTACAATAAACACCACCACCATGGCTTATGACATGTTTCCCCATTTTATCATGACAAATAATAAATGAAATGTAATGTCTCCCCATGTGTTCTCCCCAGCCCGGTGACGCTGACATGGAGGAGGACAGTCTGATGGACAACACCACCACGGCTCATGATGAGAGCTGGGAGAGTGCCCCGCCCACAGAGCCGCAGCCCGGCCCGTCACGCGAGTCGGTCGGAGACTCGGACTTCATCGACGTGGTGGGAGACGAGGAAGCCATGGAGATGGACCGGTCCAAACGTGTGAGGGGGGAGGAGGGTACAGGTACAACACTGGTGTTACTCTTTATACCGAAGAAAGAAAGTTCTTGCCCGGATGCTAATAGCACTAACATGAAAATAAAATGAAAGGATGGACAATGCATAACAGTATAATATGTGTCTACTCTAGTAAAATTTTGACACTTAATTGTAAGCTATTGGGTTCGACTTGTTTTGCTGAGAGAACAAAGAAAGTGACAGAGAAGACTTTGTGTCTGTAGGAGATTGTACCAGGATTGATCTTCAAGTGAGAGTGTCTGTCATCATCAAACTCTTACATAGCTCTTAAACCACTAGAAAGATTTAACTATGGTTGAAATATTTTATTGTCCTGTTGTGCAGGTAAGCATGAGGACACGTTGATGGAGGACCTGCTGGTGTCGGAGAGTGAGAGTGATGCGGAGAGTGACCTTCCCTACACCAGACAGGACAGCGATCTCTCCGACTACTATGACCAAGGTGGGGCATCGTCTAGTATAGTCTGTGTTATTTTGTAGTTGATAATCTTAAAATGCAGATCAATGCTTTTTAACTTGTAGCTTAGAGGAGCTATGGTCAAGAGAAGGAATACTTTGAAAGTTCTTACAATCGGAGTAATTTAGCTGCATTCCCACACTTCACATGACATGTGTATGTACAAAATGAGACAATTTTACAAATTATGTATGGTGGGAAGTTGCCATGGTTTATACATTTGTAAACACTACATCATTTCTTACCCTCCCCCAAGGAGACAATGGTAGCAGCCGGCCTGTGTCTGCTGCCTTTGACAGCTACCAGAATGAGGACTCCAACTTTGACTACAGCTATGATGTGGAAGGTTAGCTTCTCTCTTTAGATCTGTTACTGGTAAAAAATAACACATGAAACCTCTTTTCTGCTAAATTCTAGGTGTTAAACCCATTTCTTTTTGTGAATCAGTATTGACAAAATCTATTGCTGTAAGGCTCTAGCCAGCACACGTTTTTCTGTAACTTGCTGGACATGTGACATGTGGTGGAAACTTTTGGAAACCAACCCTCTTTACATCTCGTTACTTAAAATAACGTAGAATAGAACCTCATATAAATTCTTTGCATTTAACCCATTTCTTTTTCTGTATAAATATTGACAAACTCTGTTGCTCTTCAGATGAAGACAGCCGTCTCCCTGATGAAGACTCCAACCTCCCGACCGACCTGAACCTGTCTGAGGATGACGACGAGGAAGATTCTCGTTACGCGGACGACAACGCCCAGTTCCCTGACATCAGCAACCCATATTTCACGCAGCAGCAGCCACCAGCACAGCGCTCGCTGCAGTTCAGCGACCAGTTCTTCGAGGAGGTGAACCAGGCGGCCGGAGGGGATTCCCTACAGGCAGCGGAGGGGCTGGACACCAGGGATCTGGTCGCTCAGGCCATGGCGGAAATCGACAACAAAGAAAGTGACGGAGAAGACTTTGTGTCTGTGGGAGGAGATCTTAGTGAGGAGAGCTCAGATCCAGATGTGTAATAATGTACCAGATTGATGTTCAGATGAGAGAAGTGTCCATCATTATCAAACTCTTATATAGAAATCAGTAGAAACATATAGCAACAGCTAACGGCTGCTAACCCATTGAAGTATTGTTTTCTCATGAAGAGAACTAAGTAAATAGTTAACCCACACCACGGTGTTTTGGTGTTAAACTTGACACAAAACTGTTTAAAATGCTTTTTGTATAGAAAAGAGAAGTAAGACATGGATTTTTCTTTGTTACCAAATGTAAAGCTTGTACAGGAAAATAGAATGCCAGATATAACTGAAATATAAAGATGCATCTTTCGGATGGAAATTTCAAGCATATGGAAGAAGGCATAAGACTGTACCTGTACATAAATACTTTTGTTACTCTGTGAAGAAGGTATACCTCCTGGTGGAGTATCGTGGGTAGACGGTTTTTCGTCTTCAAAGTCAAAACACTGGGTTCCCTTTGTTTAATCGGCATGCAATTTCATACGTCATCTGCAGGCATGCCCGTGTCGATGCACGTGTCTTTATATTTACCGTTGCTGTTTTTGCCGTCAATGTAATATTTACAATGCACCCCTACATTTATGAAGCAAATTGGAATGGTCCAGAAAACCCGTTGTTTTGAATGGGGGGGGGGTGGCTTCAGGCAGATATGGGGAGGGGTCGATAAGTAGTACCAGATGTTTCGGCCCTTGTATAAGATATGGGGCCATTTTTGGAAGATGTTCACAGTAAAAACGCATTGTTCTGTACAGAGTATTACTGTGTAATTGACATGTGGTGTCCATGGTGATGCACTTCTTTTTATTTTCACCATAGCAGTTTTTATATTGAAGTACATGCATATTTTAGAAGCATCCCTACTTTTACAATCCTGTGGAATAGGCCATTTTGATATCACATAATTCCTAGCCAGACAACTAAATGGTTCATATACAACAGCATACAGCGTATGTAATGGGTGCAGTCTATGAAAAGCGTAAAATTAGCTATATTAGTGCCTGGATTTTCATGTAGGCGGAATCAGCATGAACAAAAGCGCTCAAAAAGCGAGGGCGCATACATGAGGATGGCATTCAGCACCAAGGACAGGTACGTTTGCACAGTATGCGCCCTTTGCCATTGTGAATTTATCGTAGACCGTGACAGTTCCACTCCTACCTTCCTCAAGTGCATGCCATTTTTTTCTGTAAAGTTTGGCCAGCTTTAACAAGTCCCTATACTTTACGGACGCTCAAAAAGCGAGCGCGCGCGTGTGGTTTTCACCATACATACTGTGTGTTTTACTATGAGGCTGGCGTTCAGCACCAAGGACAGGTACCGTTTGCATTAGAAACATTTGTTGCCGAGGCTGATTGAATTAGCAAATTCCGGCTACTATACTTTGACCAAATTGAATACTTATTGCTGCTGACACTGCCTGTGTGTTATTTTGACACAAACTAGTCCGAAATTTTGAGCAGAGAGCCATAAATTTTTTGTGGGGATTGATTTGTGGCGGTGAAGTAGTTATGGTTATCAGGGTAAATTAGACCAGCTGTTGTACACAGCTGCGTAAAAGTCACACGTGGTACGGTCTGCGTCTGTCGGAGCCACGCGGGGAAGACCAGGAATTATTTGTCAACCTTTTGGTAAATTTTCGGCTTCCAATTAGAAAAATATTCATTCTAACTTGTAGAAGAAATCTTCAGGGATGTTTCTACGGCGGAATTGTGCCGTTTTCTGGATTTTGGTAGAAGAAATTGCGGATTTCCTGACGTGGTGGATTTTGGAGAAGACGAGAAAATGGCGCCCGAAGGATGACGGCGTGGTCGTGGGCCGGGCAGAGTTTTCACAAGGTAAGGCAACTAGCCGTGCCGTAGAATTTACTTCCCACAAACTGACACGTTTCGGTATGTTCGTGGTAAATTTGTGTGATTTTGAGAATGCAACACGATAGTTTGTGTAGTTTTAGGTCCTTGTTTCAATATAACGTTACATGTGGTATTCACGTCTTCTCCCAGAATATCACAGTTAGGTATTGCTACTCTTAAGTTAAATTTTCAAGAGAAAGAAATGGACATTTGTTTCTGTATACCTGGTCTAATAATTTTGCCCCTTGTCTGTGAAACAGAAAGGAAACATGGGTAGAATATTTGTGGGAATTTCCCTCATGGAAAACACCAGAAATTTTGCCTATCTATTTGCATGCAAGATTTCATTTGGCTAAGTATTTCAGACTGGGATAAAATGACAAAGAAACACCACTTTAACTTGTTTCTTGGATTTGCCAGCCTTTTTTCCTGATTAAAAAAACATGTAACATTCAGGTTCTTCTGTATCAACCCAAAATCCTCATTTTTTGCCCTATTAAGTCTATTTTTTAAACTTCAAGAATTTTAGGTATTGGATAGGAATTCTGTAATGTTGTTACATGCATCTGATTTCGTTTTTTGTTTAATCGTAGTTTATGAAATAAAAAATCTCTAAATTTTAAGTACATGTGTAAAGTTAGTGCAGTAATATTCACATACATGACATTGTGTTAAAAAAAATTAAACCAACTGTACAGAGTATCATTGAGTGTCTACAAATGCATAGCAAGTCTAAAACTTGTTAACGTCATATGACAAGTCTCCTGGGTACAATTTTTTGCAACAATACCCCAAATTGATTATTCTTTATACAGTTAGGTGAATGAGTGTTCGCTGTATGTTTTGAACATGACTTTTAAGCTCTTTAAGAATGGCATCAAAAGTTTCTGGTCTACTAGTAGCTGTTATTAAAGCTTTTGTCTGTGTATGACAGGGCTGATAACACCTTGTAACTTGACCTTGTTTTCATGTGATTCTGTAGTTAGCTGTGTGCTGAGGGTCTGCCAGCTCTGCAAGTGTTCCTGTCCAGATGAGATCAGACTTGTGATGGCAGAGGCACCAGGTGATTGGATACAGTATCAGACCAGGTGAGGAAAATTGGAACTCTGCATTTTTGCACACCATTTACTTGATTATTTGAGACAAGTGTGTAACTTGGTATCTCTGCATAGTTAGGTGGCTGCTGACTGATGCAGTAGTGAAGATTCCTGTCTGAACCTGACAAGACTGGATTGGACCAGACCAGACCAGGCGACCCCAGAGGACCCTAGAAGAATATCAGGTGAGAAAAATCTTAATTGTGCATTTTGAAAATTCCACTTGGTGTATTTGAGGAAAGTGTGTAACTTGTTATGTCTGTATATAGTACTTCTTTCTGTTGCTAATATGTCAGAATGACAGTCACTGTAATTTAAATAACACACAGCCTGGATTTTTTAATCAATGTTACAACATTTTTCATTTTTCTACATCAGATTTATTAATAAGCAAAGGGATAGTTCAATTGTTCAAGTTTCTTATCTATCATTTAATGGCCATTCAGTGTTCAATGGGAGATGTTTTTGCATCACACAGTAATTATCCTTTCATTATTACATGTAGGTGTGTCCTGACGTTCCTATGCTGACCGGGGAGAAACCTGTGATGACCGGCGACTCCTGTCCAATGCAGACCAAATGAGAGCTTAGCAAACCAGTTGACTTGAAGACACAGAACATTTTAGACACAGCACAGAAGAAGCCCAAGACGTTGAACTGGTAAGTTTGTATTTCCAAACATACATTTGAAAGGTTGACATGTTACAAAGATGGTAAAATTTGGTTGCCCAGGGCAACTGAGCAACCAGGTATTTTACAGTGAATCTTAGACCACACCAATTTAATGGTCTTTCTTGGTTCTCAGATTTGCCTGCTTGATTTTTTCAATGATTTCCAAAAAAAATATGCTCACATTTTGGCACATAAAGAAAGCCCTTGCCCTTGTTGTTACCGTCACAATTTTTCCATTTATCCATGCAGTGATAAGATTTAAAGATAAAAATTCATTGTTCGAGTTATAAACCAGCCCAGCATTTTGAAGTTTGTGGCTCCTACCATACCACTATGTATTTGGAGTATGAAAGGATGCTAGGCAGACTAATTAAAAAATTTTCCCCAGAGTGCTTTACTTTATTGATTTTCTGCAAAAATGTGTGATAAAATTGGTGTGATCATTGTAAACATTTTCTTAGGAAGGCCAATTGCTGACTTAAATTTTGTTTTTCTGTTTTCAAGATGACATTGTGGATGATCCGGAGACTGGACTGTAGCAGAATGAAGGACCAGACTTTTGTTGACAGATCTCAACCTGAGTGTGTAAAAGATAGGGAGGCGTGAGTATGTTTCCTTATTAACACAAGACAACACTCCATATGCACACGCTTGCACTCACAGTTCTCTCTTTTGCCCAGTTCACTCTACTCTGAGGGTCGGCAAGCCTTTTTTAGGTAAGGAGGCATTTGACGTTAATCATCTTTAATTCCATGACAAAGGACACTGAAAAATTCTTTGTATCGTATATTATTATTAGTTGAATGGCAAATTGCCCAAAAATTGTCACTTCTATAACAAAAGTATCTTAGTCGGCCACTTCAATTCCACGTTTTTATCCTGAATTCATGTTAAGCATCACTAGCTGCTGCTGCAGCTGAAAAATTTTTCATATTTAGTTGAATATGCCAAATTGCCCCAAAATTGTCACTTTGGACCTATACACACTTAAATTCTCCCGCCAAAAAGCTTTGAATTAACTCACGGTGTTATCCTCTTTGTATCGTATAGTGGAATGCAAAATTGCCCCAAAATTGTTGCTTTCGACCCATACACTACTAAATTCTCGTGCCAAAAAACTTTGTATCTTAGTCGGCCTTTTCAATGCCACGTTGTTATCTGTTTTTAGTGTCAAGGAAGAATTTTTCATATTGTTTAGCCAAATTGCCCAAAAAGTAAAGCCTGCAGCCACATTCTCTAAAAAAGCTGTCCTCTAAAAAATTGTTGATTTTGGACCTTTGTTTGCACTTAATTGTCTCGCAGTGCACACTAATCCCTTGTTAAAAGTCCATTTTCCCGCCAAAAAAAAACTAATTGGCACCCTCACCTGGTTAATTAATTGGATTAAGTTTTCCCGCCAAAAAACTTAGTATATAGAGCACTCTAACCTTGAACTTGTGCCCCCCTCCCCACTCTTCCTGCCCACAACTCAGAGTATGTTAGTTACACTGTTCTCTGAACTTCTTTGCACATGCACTCTGCTACACAAACACTTGGTTTATCGAGTGCAGTTTTTCCACCACTTTGACTTTAGAATAATCTCTCAATCTCCTGGTCAGTCAATGCACTACGTGTACTCCCCGGGGGATGTCTTTTCGGAGACATTGATGCTTCGACACATCAGTATACCAGTGCAATTGACTGACCAGGGGAGCTGGAGATTATTCTAAAGTCAAAGTGGTGGAAAAACTGCACTCGATAAACCAAGTGTTTGTGTAGCAGAGTGGTGACTACATGTGCAAAGAAGTTCAGAGAACAGTGTAACTAACATACTCTGAGTTGTGGGCAGGAAGAGTGGGGCACAAGTTCAAGGTTAGAGTGCTCTATATACTATATAAGTTTTTTGGCGGGAAAACTTAATCCAATTAATTAGCCAGGTGAGGGTGCCAATTAGCTGTGGTTTTTTTTGGCAGGAAAAGACTTCACAAGGAATCAGCAAAAACAAAAGCCATTTACCCAAAGTTCTTTCAGACTACTTTCCCAATTTTCACACTTTAACACTGAAAACTGTCAACTGACTGCCTGATTCTGTACCTTAACACACAGGCTACATTACAAATAGGACGCTTTTTTACATAACATGTCAACTATCTCTCACTCAACAGGCTATCTACATGCAGTTATGTATCTTTTTACCTGCAACTCTGGGGCCGTCTTTGCCGCACAAATCTTTGCTGTGGTCATGTTCAGATTATACTTATTATTAAATCCTGAGTTCTGAATTCATCAATCTGATGTTTTACAAATCAAAGTGGCCAGTTTTACTTCAGATCCGCCTTTTTAAGCGAGTGACAACTTAACACCCCGCAAAATATTGGCTCTTGCGCAACTGGCTAAAAGTCCACCACAACAAACAAGTACAAATAGGACCGGTGTCTCCGTGCTGTACACGCTTTTTATGTACCCTTGTTGGGCAAAATATACCTCGCGATATTTTGCCAAAAATGGACTAGTTTAAAACCGTGTATGACACGGAAACTTTGCAGAAATTCAGGAGACACCTGTTTGAACTTGTTTGTGATGGTCAGAATTTTTAGCGCAAGGGCCAATATTTTGCAGGGCATTTAGGTGGTCATTTGGATTGAAGTAAAACTGTCAACTTTGATTTATGTAACTTCAGATTGAGGCATCCTCTTCAAACTTAGGAATAATAAATGGGAGCACAGTCTGGACATGAACACAGCAAAAAAAATCAGATTCGTACAACAAGGATGGTCCCAGAGTGGTCATTTGTGTTCATTCTCTAAAGCAACACACTACTTTTAACTCAGAAAGTCACTTGAGAGTATATGATCTTCGTATTAATGTTGATCTTTTGCAGAGACCACTGGGACCAGGAAAATAGATCCTCACCCACTGTCAAGGCCATACCTGCTGGTCACTGGACCTCTCACTGTGACTTGACTAACATCTAAAGCCTCAACAGCCTGTCTACCTGCTGTGAAATGACTACTTTTAACTTAGAAAGTCACTTGAGAGTATGTGATCCTCGTATTAATGTTCTATCTGTTGCAGAGACCATCGGGACCAGGAAAAGAGATCCTGACCCACTGTCAAGACCATACTTGCTGGTCACTGGACTTTTATCAACCTATCGCTTTACTTAAGTAATGTTTAGTTAATATACTACCTAAACTATCTGTGACTTGGCTACATTAAAAGTTACAAAAATGTAGAAAGCAGCTACAGAGTAATTATTAATCCTTGCAAAAAGAGTTTTGTTTTGCTGATTCCGTAACTCAATTCCTCCGTTTCAAACATCACACACAGCTTACCTGTAGTACATTTCACTCTACAGAAAGAAAGCACAACATTGCCTTTTCTATTTTCTGTAAAGAAATAGGACATACACTGTATTTCCAACAGTCATTATGGGACCAAACGTATTTCCCCAGAAATCGACTCCATCATTGCTTCAAAAGAGTTTGTGGAACACCTATAATGTGTTTTTGTATATTTTGTTAATTATGAATAATCCTGCTTGTTATTTGACAACCAGAGACAAACACATAGAATTTTAGGTAAATCAGAGTCTAGATTTGTATGTTTTTTTGTGTGCCTTTTGCAAATTCATAATTGCAAGCACGTTACAGTGGAAATATATAGCAAAGTATGTAAGATCACATGTTTATACATATTTTAGAGATTTAGAGCACTCCACGTCAGAGTGGATATTATGATTCATCAAAGAATTGTTCATTTCATCATGATCATCACAAAAGTGTCTTTGTTTCGTCTAATTTTTAACCATGTTTGACCGTGTTTGAGTGCTTAAAAATGGCATCATTCATCTTTGAATGTTGCATTGTTTTGCTTTTAAATTAGTAATTGCTTGCTTCATCATGTGGATTGTCATTTCTTCACACAAAGGATTTTTTCCACAATCTTGAAAGGACTTTAAAAAGAGGGAATCAAAATAAAGTTTTGTGGTTGTTTTTAACAGATTATATTCTGGATCTTCCTTGAAAGTTACAAACCTTGCATTTGCACTGTCATACATTGAAAAATCAAAAAACAATTTTGTCAGATACCAACAAATGCCAAATCTTCACTGTGCATGTATCTTCACCAGTAAACATTACAGCTAGAATTTATGATTATAAAATGTCTCTTCATTTTATCATAATTTTCCATTTTGAATGCTTTTATTTGCCTTAGCATTGTTAATTGTTGCCTTATCGATTGTTTCATGTCACTATATAGATTTTTTTCTTCACATGAAGGACAATTGTCATAATAGAAAATTTAATGTTTTTTAAAAGGATGGATGTGGATCATAATGAAGATATCAGGGAATACAGTTTGATCACAAATGCTGTTGAAAACATATCCCATTGCTATACAGAATGAAACAACAATTATTAAAAGTGCTCTCCTCAATAGGAAAATGTACTGTGTTCTCCATCATATTTGCAATAAAATATTAGTCACAACTTAAGCTAGGTATTAGTTAGGAATGTGAACTCTCAGAAATGACAACAAATAGCAGGGAGGGCCAGGCATAGCTCAGTTTTAACAAATAATGGCATTTAGAACAAAAAATTCAGAGGATCGCAAACATGCCCTTTCCCAACATCTTTCATTGTCATTTTTAAGGGTCTGCATGGCAGGTCCCGATCATGCTTAGCACGCTAACTTTTGTAAGGCAGCGCCCACGATTTTCACTTGACATTAAATCAGAGTTGTTCGACTTTAAATTATGCAAATAGCAAGGTGCAAAATTCTGCAGAGCAACGACCCCGTATTACGCTTCACTTAATTGTACAGGCTGGATGTTTTATTACACACATTATGTTTAATGGTGAATAGAAAGACCCAGCGCCCCGTTGTGCAAAACTAAAACGGCTGATTACGCATCGCGGCATGCAGACCCCATTTTTGAAAGAGTTCATAAATGAAAGTGAGACTCACAGTCAAGTCCGATGTTCTCTTGTCTCATGGATAGGTGACAGGTCCCTCAGATAGGTGACAGGTCCCTCAGATAGATGACAGGTCCCTCAGAAACACAGGCAGAATATGGACAGGAACACAGGCTAGCTGACAAGTCCCACAATGTCAAGCCTAAGGTGTAAAGAAAGATCACAGGCTAAATATGACTACTCACAGAGCATCATACATTGTTAAAGTTCTGAAAACCTGATTTGGGTTGGGGTTTCAGTTGAGCTTTATGCTTTGTTTTATAGAACATTGAAAGAAAAGGTACACATAGAATATCATGAACATAGAAAATCACATATAATACATAACACATAAAATATTAGCACAAATGTTGACAGAAGAAACACCATACAATCATAGCCAATGGTAAATTGACTCAGACATGAAATACCTCATTTCAGAACGGTTTACTGTGTGTAACATAAGTCACATCATTTGGTAAAAGTTCTGAAAACCTGATTTGGGTTGGGGTTTGAGTTGTTTAATAAAACATTCAAGAAAAGGCACACATAGAATATCATTACCACAGAAAATTACACATAATACATATCACATAATATAGCACATCAAAGCAATTTATATGACAAGTTGACACTCACTCTGAAGAAACACCATACTACATGTATCATTATGATATAGCCAATGGCAAATTGAATCAGACATGAAATACATTACTTCTTAACAGTTACCGTCACAACACATGAAATGCATTTCAAACATCAGTTAAACAACATTTAAGCACAGCTCATTGATAAAATAAGGCAGTAAAAGGCTTTGAAAAAAGCGGCTCTGAAAAAGCGCCCCTTAACGGCCGTTTTATTAAGTGCAGGCTTAAACCCAGGGAACCCGGGCGCCACAAATACTTCACACCATTCTGTGTTTTAGCTTCACTTCATTACAATACGTTTGGTTTAAATAGTAACCACTATATAAAGGACAATGTTAAGTGCGACTCACCACCGAAAACGTGCGTAACGCGTCTTCCCAGACGAAATTTACCGGGAGCTCTTTCCCTGCCATGCACGCCGTCTTCCCCAAGGCGAAGCGTGGTCTTAGCACCTGATAAGAGAGCACCAAAATTTGCATATTCTCAATTAAATGATTAAATCAACTTAGTTTACACACAGGTGTGATCTTCATTTGTTATTGAATCATCATAATTTGCATTTCTTTGCTAACCTTAAGAACGTAACAGACCAACACCATTATCATATCATTATTTGCCTTACAAATATATCATTCGACCTTAAAGATATTCCTTTAATCTTTATTTCAATAGATGACAGCATTACAGTTGGTTTTAACGGGTTTTTAACACAATGCACCTTTACTTTACACAGTCCCGAATTGCAATTTGTTATGCTTTGATCAAAATATTGTCTCGAGTGTTTCTCAGTTTGACATGCCTTACAATATGCCTTATAATGCAAACATAAAATTTTGGATCGATCAACTACTAGTATTCGGTAAATTTTGTGTTTTTTTCGCCCTCTGTGTAGCTAACGCCTTTCCTGGCACCCTCCCCTTCCATCAATTTCTTTCAGAAAGCTACAATCTTTCCTTATTTTCTTTAATTTAGTGCTAGTCTATTTGAATCAATGAGGATTGAAGAATAATCAAACGGCTGCCTTATCACTTTACCTTTCTATTCAGAAAGAAACCCTGCTTCTATAGTTCTGACACGTTAAAATGGATCAAAAGCGCTATGCCTATGGATCAAAAGCGCCCCCACAACATCACTGCAGTAATAGGAGCAACTGAGCCAATGTATTGCTGCAGGACTGCTAGGAGCCGCTTTTGATCCATGTACTGCACTTTACTTTCGTAACGTGTTCGCAACGTATCCTGTGTCCTATCGTAGATAGGGCGGGCTCTCTTCGAGGCTCTGTGGTCAATTTAGACTAGTATGCTCCCCGCTGCCTGACTTACCTATGTCTCGGTAGGAGTTTTGCGCGGTTACGATCAGGGGTGCCAAAACATTTATCAGAATTTTATTGAATTCATACGATCCTTACTAGGAAACATACGAAGTTTACGGAATACATAAAATCCTTACTAGAAACATACGAATTTTACGGAATACATACGATCGATTACGCGGAATACATACGATCCTTACTAATTTCGCGACATCGGCAGCAAGATGGCGAACTATTATAGCGATGTTATCCCTACAATACCTTGGTTTCAAAGACTTTTAAGGGCTTGTCCTGCCCTACTAAATCTCAAACAGCACTTATGCGGACTTCTTTCACGACATAGTAGGCGCCTTTATTTTAGATCAAACGGCAGGGCGATGCTGGGAAATGGTGGAACCGGTGATCGCTGCGGCAAGTCACCAAATGACCCCAAAATTATTAGTAAGGATCGTATGTTTCCGCGTAATGGATAGTATGTATTCCGTAAACTTCGTATGTTTCTAGTAAGGATCGTATTTCCGTAAAATTCTGATTAATTCTTTGGGACCCCTGACTGTACAATTCTCACCGCGCAAAACGCACCAACAGGTGCCTACAGCGACCGGTTACCTGGTTGAAGCCGGGCGGCGGAAAACTTCTTCTACCGCCCCAAGTATCGCGCCATTTAAAATATGTCCGTGATGATGCACGTCTTTTTATTTTCACCGTAGCAGTTTTGATATTGAAGTAAATGCACATTTTAGAAGCATCCCGACTTTTACAATCCTGTGGAATAGGCCGTAGGTTTAGGTAGTTATCTGGTAGCAGAGGTTCTCTAAGCAGATATTACATGTAGGTGGCTGTTGTGCATAATGGTCGCGAGTATCTTTTGGGATTGTGGTTTGCACCTACTGCGATACCTTGTGAAATGAATAATATGTAGTAAATGAAAGATATTGTTATGAAAACTGACTTTGTTCATCTATTTAGATCGTCGTGTTGTTGATTTTATGTAGCCTGTGATTACACTGTTTCCACAAGGGGGGAAGCAAACCTCTGGGCAGGTGGCCACCAGGAGCGCGATCTATAGTCAGGCTAGATTATTAGACCAGGGATTTAGCCATTTTTACGATACGTTGTTACCAGTTGTTAAATAAAGTGATCACACACTTTTTACATACTCTATACTGTTCTCAATCTGCAAAATATAAAACTTCACGGAGAATTGTCGCCTAAGAACACTTGTTTATGTTGTAAATATGAGTCTCTTCAACTGCTGTATATTGTTGTTTCAGTATGGAGACAGACAGGCATATCTGTGTGACTTATGAGACAGTTTACCAAGTCATGTCTGATACTCCACATTACCACTATCCTATGGAATAACCTTGATGTGCTCTCCTCTGCTCAAAAGTGACTGTTGTTACACCTTTTATCCCCACCATGTTCAACCTTGGTTCTCTTACCTCCAAGCAGATGTTGGGAGGCTAAATCATGTTTCCCTTTACTAGATCACATTCAAGTCCTAGGCTCCCGTTCCTGTCATTAGAACAGGGAGGTGGTTTGTAACAGAAAGGCCAGCTAGGTAAATATTTCAATTTTGCCTCCCAACATCTGCTTGCATATCTGCCGGCATTGTAAGTACCTGTACATGTAGGTTGCTTTTATAATCAGAATGAACTTGAACCCAGAAGCTCAAATTTTTCATTAGCTCCCCTATCCAAAAGGCGATGTTTATAAGATGTGTATATCATTTATCCATCAAAATTATTGATAGACACACAACAAAAGGACAACACAGTACAGGGGAGAGATGAACACATCTTTTCAACAGTTTTAATGTAGAAAATACAAAAGTCGTAATACTCTGATCTGAAGATGTTTTATTTTGAATTTACAAATAGTGTGTTCTGCCCTTCTTACAAGTCACTTACATCGAAATGACCTCCAGGAAAACTCAGCCAGGACCAGTATTTTACAGTGAGAACTACACTTGTGGTTTTCAGGACAAAATATACATCAAAATTTGTGACTTCATTTGTAAATTACTACGAAAATGGACAGCGGATTCTAATTTGAAGGTTTCTCTGCAAGCAATACTAGTTACATTTGGCAATATGATAAAAGAGAGCAGACTGTAAAGAAGCCAGAGTTTATGATACAAGTAGTACTATGTTCTATGGATGGATGTAGTTTTTTTTACCATTCCAAAATGTGGAAAAATATACACATCATAACCATTTGATAACACTCATCTTCACTTGGAAGGAGAAAAAATTCTGCCAACATTCAATCTTGCAACTCAAAATCCAAATCATTGCCAACAACTTGCACATCCCTCCAGAGGCCTCAAAGCACCTCCACTGTGTTGACTTTAAACGATGCAAACACAAAAGGGACAACAACATAAAAATCATATAAAAGCTGCACACAGTCTAAAAACTACTTCAAATTAACTACATGTACGTCACTTTACAAAGCTGGGCTACGTAGGATGTCTCGTTTCCCATCAATGGTATAAAATATTTATTGCTGAAAATAGAATGATTTCGTACAGTCCAGACCTTGGGGAAGCTGGTGGTTCGAGAGCTCACAATCAACATTACAATACTGAAATGCAGCACCATATAAAGAGCTGGGGGTGTCGACTATCTAGTAAAAGCACCCGACCAACTGGAGAGAACAACTTGTCCAACTTACGAACACAGATAAGAAACAATACTTGTTACACTGTTCACTGTCTAGTCTGTTGGCAGACTGGGAACAAATTGCGTCTACTTACAATCTACAATACCAACAGTAAAGCCGCATTATTTATTTAAATAGTTTTGTGTACCTCGGTTAATGAAGGCTTCCTTGTAAGAGACATCTTAAAACTTCTTATTTTCTGACTCACAATCAATCAAACTACCATTCCACTACAAGGAAATCTTTGGTACAACTTTCTAGTAAAACATTGGTACGTACACATATTTTTTCAAATGCTGGATTTTCCTAAAAGTCTTTATATGATATGATTGCCATAAGAAAATACGGACTGCTGAAGAAACATCACTACCATCTCTTCAGCATCTTTACACATTATAGGTGACTTTTGAAGTCCAAAAACTGTACATACATTATTTAATCACAAACTACAAATATACAGTACAGGCACTTGTCCAAAGCTACATTTACACCATGATACACCAGTCTGGTGTAGCTAAGCAACTTTCTGTGAGTGTCAGACTTCCGTGTGCAAGTCGTTTTGGGGCATGCTTCGTGGGTTACCCTGGCTTCCCTCGTTGTCTCCCTCCCCGCCGCTCTCGTAGTCGCTCAACGCCACCTCGCTCTCGTCCATGTCAGCCCCGGATAGGTCCGACACGGACGCGTTGGACGTGGTGTACATGGAGACTGAAACGTCGTCGATGTTGGATTGTTCATAGTCCGCGTTATACTCGCTCCCGTTGCCGTAATCCTCGTACCCGGGCGGCAGCTGGCTCATGGATTCCTGGTAGCTGGGCGGGTAGACGTAATCGTGCTCTTCCTGCTCCGTCATGGGCAGCTGGTCGTCGGAGAGGTGGTGTGCGGGGAGGTACTGGTTGGGGTGGTAGTGCTGCGGTCGGTACATGTGGTCGCCTTCGGGGACGGGCATGTTGGAGGGAGGCTGGATCGGCGCAAACCCGTCCTGATAGTCGTCGGGGTACTGTAGATAGCTTTCATCTGGCGGCGGCGGAGGGAAGTCGCTCTCCCCGGCGCCATACTCATCGTCCGGATACTGGGTGACGTACTCGTGGTCGGTGTAGTCGCTGGGGTCGCCTTGGTAACCGTCGCTGTAGACGTTGGG
This sequence comes from Branchiostoma belcheri, assembly GCF_001625305.1. Classification (NCBI taxonomy): domain Eukaryota; kingdom Metazoa; phylum Chordata; class Leptocardii; order Amphioxiformes; family Branchiostomatidae; genus Branchiostoma; species Branchiostoma belcheri. The sequence continues at coordinate 2,405,249 of NW_017803379.1, read as the reverse complement.
GTCGTACTGGAGGTTGTGGGGGTGTGGCTGGTGGGGAAGGCTGTGGTTGTTGGAGGAGGAGGAGGAGTCTGGCATCTCACACATTGGCACTTCTGTGATATTGGGCAGGTTACTGCTGGGCATCCAATCAGAACAGTCCCAGTGGTACCCTGGAAGAGGAGGGGGGAACAATGGTTAGACATTACAATTATTAACATTCCAGAAAAAGTTGTCTCTTATACATCACCCTATGCAATGAGCTGCAAAGGAAGAGGCATTTTGCAGACCTGGTGTCTACCATTTCGCCTGAGCTAGATTACTTGACAGTGTGTTATGCAGATGTCATGTCTAGACATATTTGCCATGTTCCAAGGAGAGGCTGAGGCTGACACAAAAAAATCAATATGTTCCAGAGGAACCTGTGGCCCAGACAAGAAGCACGTCTTCTAAAAACCTGAACGCAATTTCGCCCCAGCCAAGCTCAATTTAGGAGAGTGGTTTTCCCAACTACACACTGGGGGCTTTATTACATCCATTGGCGATATGGCACAGGAAATTGTTTGGGTTCCTCCTGGGACCCAATGATTTATAAAGTGTATGAAGGGGAGCATGCCTTCAGCACTCATGCAGCGCCCAAGACAGGTAAAGTGAAGTAGGGTTCAATGTGGGGCCACGCTTCAGTCTACCCACACACACAGCAGGCACTTATGGGCTTATTTTGGATGGTAATTTTGGCTGCTTTCCAGCTACTTGTAATTACAATTTATAGAAAATTCAAGTAGTTACAAGAATTTTTTTCCTCCTTGATGCAGAAAATAGTTTCAATAACCTACTCCACAATCCATCCTAATCAATCACCTTTTCAACTTGCTTATGCTGATTTATCAAAGAAGATAGTGAGGAGTGCCTTGACAACCACCAGTGGAGTAAAAAGAAAACCCAGAGAAGCAGCCAGGTAACCTTGCTCCCAAAGAGTATGCCAATCACCACAGACAGCGTAAGGAGAAGGTATTGATAAGCCAGTGCCACCCAGCCTTAGAATTACAGACCTGTCAAGGATTTCTGCTCATGTTGTGTATGTCTTTATTAAAGTAACTTCCTTAAAATGACTGTATGTGACCTTTCTAGTAGTGTTTGTGAGTGATTTGTGTGCAAAATTATGGCAGCCTTAACAGGTCTGAGGAAGCCTCCCCCTCACCCATAATGAACACTGCTGGGTGAACTGTACTCTACCTGCCGGTGTGTCTAGATCAATCTGTATAGCTGCCTTCTAAACATATCCGCATGTTTCCCATCCGTCTCGTACACATGTACATCATAGTCTATAGGCATGAAAGTGTGAAACATAATAATTACACACAAGAAGCTCTCTATACCAATGTAAAGATTCCATAACATTGCTATATATATATATAAAATGTTACTGCAAATGACTGTAAAGATACCTTTGGCTTGCTGTAAGTTGTTGACTTTTTCTACATATACGGACAGCATGTGAAAGGACAGTGAAAGAGGGTTTATTAGTAGACATCTTGAACACAGAATGGGGGAAGAATTGTGACCAGAAAAGTCAGTAAAGAGACAGGAGAAAAAGACAAAGTCGTCCAAAATAGACAAGTATAACTCTACTGGAAATATTCGTTTTCAGCGTTGCGTTATTCGGTTTTCATCATTGTGTATCATTCTGTCATGCATTAAATACAGGTAATGTGTAGTACTAAGGTTTTTCACTTGCAGCAAATTGTTGCATTGCCAGCGTGCATTAGAGTTGCCACGATACACAATACCTTTCAGTCCACAGTGCATGGGTATGGTTGAACTTCCACACACTGAGAACTACTTAAAGACACAAAACAGTAAGCCACAGTACATACGCAAGTTCCACGAAGGAGTTAAAATCCAGCTTTTTTTTTACTTTGCTACTCCTTTTTTCTGGTTAAAAAAAGAGGTACAGAAACCAACGAAAAATTTGATATTCTGGAAGAAGCAAAAGGTGGGACATACATCTAAACCACCGAATGAAGTGGTGAGTCCTCTTCTGTAACCATACCGTACAAGCTGAATTTTTTATAGTACGATTTCTTCTCCTCTGTAGTGAGAGAGAGATACAAGCTTGGATGGGTACAGTCGCAAACGTCAAGAAATCTCAAGAGACACATCACACTGTAAAGTGACAACAAGTTTTGTATGCATGAGAATGTGGGATCATTCATGGAGGCCTGGGGCCAAACTTTAACTCCTCGATGGAATTTGTGCACATACTTACGTATATCCCGATTGGAACGTTTTCAACTTTGCATGCTTTCTGCCTACAGATGTGCACAAGAGAGGCGGGAGGAGAGAAAGGAGTGAAAGGTGGTAGGCTTAGCAGGACAGTCAACTTTCTTTTCTTCAGTCTTACTACACTTAGACAGGCAAAACTGAGGCTCCATTGCAAAGCCCAGACACGCCCAAACACATAAACATTGAGCCAGAAAGCAGCAATTTTTTGGTCCTAAAAAAGAGAAATAAAAAAAAGAAAAGGTGGCCTCTGTTTTTGCCTGGGTTGGACTGGAAGGATAACCATAAGGAGAGCAACACTAAAACTATAGCAGTACCTCCAGGTTTGTCAAGATTGTTGAAGTTATCTGGGCAGTGGGGGCAAACAGCGGAGGGTGGAATGGAGAGAGGGAATGATCGGTTAGTTGCCTGTTTGTACTTACAGCTGTCCTTTTCAAGTAGTACAAGAAAGACAAGTCAAAATAATGTCTAACATCAGGCAACAATTACATACTTCTTAACCTTTATGTCATGTTACGTTAATTTGACTCCATACATGTCAAACGATTGGTAGAAAGGTAAACACACGGACTCTTCTTCCTCTAACATTCCTTTGCCTATGACGTTACTTCATTCACGAACTAGTTAAAGAAGATAGCAAGGGTAGTTAGGGTTGTCGATGGAGAGGGAAGAATACAGGGTAGTCAGGCATGGAGGATGGCATGACATGACAATCAGATATATAACTACATGTATCACCAAAGTATTAGATACACATCAAGAGTTTCACCATAGTAGATAAAGATAGTAGATAACAACATACACCTCAAAAATGATTTAAGAGAGAGATATGAAGATAGTTTGCATGACACACACATCGTGCAGTGATGAACAGTGATGAACAAGTGAAATGGATTATTAGTCTTGAAGAGTGCTCAGACTACACAGAAGAAGTGGTTCTCCCCCTGCTACCGAGAAGGCTCCACCGACGGCCTCCCCTAGGACGTACCTGGCATATTATCCTCATCACATGATTCAGAGGGCAGTGAACTTAGGGAGACCATGTCAGTCATACTGCCTCCTTCATTCCTGTAGACCTGCATCTCATCATTTGCTATGTTGTTCATCACTGCATCCGCATCATTCACTTTACCTGCAAAAGGAGGAGTACACTCAAAAATGTGCCGCCCTCTTATCGTCTTTTTCCGTGCTACCACAACTGCAGTGTTAGTAGTAGCTAAGACTACGGCTTGCTTTCGGCTTCCACCTACACCTTGTCTGAGTGTGAGTGCCTCGTGCTAACACCTACTAGAAGTGCTAAAATTTTCCAGTCTAGTCCTACTCACATTTTAAAGGTACTCCTGCTTTTGGATACAAGACAAAGGTGCACAGGACAGGTGTATATGACATGAGGTGACGACAGTGAGGTGTTCACATACAGGTTGTTACTTACTTTCTACATATCCTTCAACAACGTTGGGACACTCAAACTCCCAAGCTGGCTTTTGAATGGAGTCACTGTCTGATGCTGAGTTGGAAGGCGGTGGTGGCGGTAACGTTGGCGCGACGCTGCACACGATGGCAGGGTTCTTATTTCTGACGGCGAGCATGTCTGTGCTCGAGGAGAAGACGGGCTCCACCTCAGCGCCCATCGCCCCGTCACTCAGATTGTTCAGTGAGTTCCCACAAAGGCTAGGTGTGTAGGAGATGGGTCTGGCCGGCAGCGGCGGCCTGTAGTCGTCCAGGTTGGTGTCGATGTGTACCATCTTGGCGTCGCGGTGGAAGTCATCTCTTTTTTCGGTCATCATTATCCCGTTTGGGTCGCCGCCGGTGGCGACGATGTCGCTCATGTGAGGGTTGCGCTTCCTCCTCTGCCTGCACCTGCGCACCATGACGAAGATGATGACGAGCAGAAGGAGGAAGATGATGCAGCAGATGATGCCGATTATCTCCTCCAGGCCGATGTTGATGCTGTTGGACTCAATCTTGGGCATGATCATCTCAATGATGTTCTCACAGTGAAGGCCGTTGGTGTTAGCAGTGCAGTTGCAGAAATAGGACCCCTCGGTGTTGTGGCAAGTGGCACCATTTTGGCACGGGTTCCGCGAACACTCGTTGACGTCCTCCTGGCATTTCTCGCCCGTGAAGTTTTCCGGGCAGTTGCAGGTCTTGCCGCTTGGTGTGTCCGAGCAGGTCGCCCCGTTGAAGCAGTTACATGAGGTAGAGTGTTCGCAACGCTTGCCGTACCATTCTCGTGGGCACGCACACTCGAAGTCGTTCAACAAGTTCTTACAGCGGGCCCCGTTCTTACATGGGTTGGAGTTGCATGGTTGAGTGTCGATCTGGCAGTTGTCGCCACTGAATCGTGGAAGACAGTTGCAGATGTACCTATTGGACGGACTAACCACTGCACAACTCCCACCATTCATGCACGGGTTGCTACCGCACACGCCAAGAGTCTCCATCCCGTCATTACAATTAAAATCAACGTCAGTCATGTCCCTCAGAGTTGCGACTCTGTTTGCCCCTGCACGTGGCAACCTTTCCCCATTCAACATCATGTCGTCCATACAGCCAAGGTATCCGTTGCTCACAACTGCTGCACGCTTCTTCCGACGACCGTTGGACACCTCTGCACCAAAGTAGATATCGTTGTCATCCAGGTTAAGAATTTTGTTCTCGCCAGCAGCACTGCCTCTTGCTATGTACTTGTGATCAAGTTTCAGTTCGGCGTAAGCGCCGTTGCGAGAAACCTCGACATAGTGCCACTTGCCATCAGTGACCTCCGACCCGCTGCCAAATTCCATGGTGACCTTGCCTTCACCACTGCCACAGTTGAACCTGTACTGCAGATACCCATTGATCAACTGGAACAAAAACAAAACAAACCATCATTTTGTGCAGCTCCATTTTCATTTGATTTTCATCAGTCATGCCATCACAGCACCATAAACTTTTCTCAGATTATACTTTATACTGTACAAAGAACTATGAATCTTTCTGAAATAGATCATAAACATACCTCAAGAATACTGTAGTCATACTCTCCCCGAGCATACATGATCTTTCCATTGGGACTTCTGGGAAGAATAGCCAGGGACAAGTGGGTGGACATCTGGTCCACACTGTTGGCCAGGGTGTACCTGATGTAGCTGTTCCCGCCGAATGTCATCGGGCCCTTGTCTGTGAGAGGAAACGAGAATAAAAGTGAGACTTGAGATTTCAATTCTACAAGTTTAAATCATAAAGACACATATACATCAATATACTATTAAGTTAAAACTTAAGTTAATATCCTTCCAGCACCTGTGGTGCATAGATCTGTGCCCATCTCTGTTTCTGTAGCCCTTGGGTCACACAGTTGTACAATCACTAGTGAAAGTATTATGAACCATTTTTATGTGTTTGCTATGACTTGGCACTTTAGAAAGCCAAAAACATCTACAGAAACTTACCATCAAACGGCAGCTGGTTGCAGTTTGGTGGCGAGGTGCCGTCAGGGCAGACGCACTCGTAACCCTCGATGGACTTGGGATCTTGCAGGCACATCTTATACCTCGGGCAGGGGTTGCTGTTACATGGGTTACAGTCCTTCCCGATCAACCCGCCAGGACACTTGCACTCGTAGTCCCTCATGTGGCGCGGCGACACGAAGCTGATCTTCGCTGTACTAATGGCGGCGATGGCGTGGATGTCCAAATTCAGGATGTCTCGACAAGCTCCCTCAGGGCACTTGTTATGCGAGCAGGAGTCGCTGATGATCTGGAGTACCATAAGGCCGACGTTCTGCTGAATGTCCATCACCGTCTGGTTGAGTTCGCGCCTCAAGGCTGTGGCTTTGTAGTAGTCTTCCTTCTGCGAGCCTTTAGTTGTGGTTTCGATACAGAAGAGAACATCTAGGTTGCCGTCGAGAGGCTGCATGCTGACAACTATGATGTTCTTGTTCTTCACCTTGAGCAGCCTGCGCAGCGTGCGGAAGAACTCCTTCTGGTACGAGGACAGGAACTCCTCGGGTTGGATGTTGGCGAACCTTATCGTCACGCTGTTCCGAAGCATTTCGTCGGTCACAAGTTTCACTGTCACGCTGACCTCTCCAGCCGTGATGAACTTGCCGTCGCTGACGCTGATGTTGAGAGTGTATTCGCCGACATCCAACCCGGGCTGGGCGATGATTTTTCCGTCGTTGGGGTTCACGCCGAACAGCCGCTTGTTGTTGGAGACCAGGCTGTAGGTGAGTTTGTCGTACATGTCGTTGTCGGTGGCGTGGAGCTTGCCGATGACGCCTCCGGGGAAGTTATCCTGGAAGGAGCTGATGGAGATCTGGTGGCCAGTCACGACTGGCGGGTACATACTCTCCTCGATCACCTCCACCACCACGTTGGTGTAACCGTACAGAGATGGCGTTCCTGCGTCCGCCACCCTGACCTGCAGGTTGTATGTACGCCGCATGTCCGACTGAAAGACAACCGATGTGCGAAGGATGCCACTGCGGTCGATGTGGAACTCGTTGCCTTGGTTACCACTGATGATGCTGAAGGTGTACGGGGGTCCGTTCTGGGGGGCATCAAAGTCTTTGACAGTGAACATGAGGATGCTTGTACCGATAGGCTTGCTCTCCTGCAAACAATGACAAAAATGTGTCATGAATAACGTGGCATTATGAATATCCAATATATTACCTGTAATTCAAACCTATCATTCAGTCCTAGCCTACATCTGTAAAATTTCCATACACTATGCTGTCAAGTCTTGCAAGTCCAAGGTGCCAGTACAGTGCATGTTTGTTTTCAACTTGCTCCTGTCTTTCAACTGAATCTAATAATGACCAAAGTGGTTCTGGTGAGGTGATACACTGCAGTGATAAGTTGCCAGCCAACTGAGTGACATGCAAATCCAAATCACATGCAGTAGCACATCCTAATCTCACATAGCAGGACTCACTCCAACAAAATGTCAGACCTATGATGACAGAGCCTCCTGTGCAGGTAAACATCCCTCTACCATGCACCATCTGACCCTTCCCTTAGTTTTGTTGTGTAGGTGACGATCTGTGGCTACATTTAGTCACACGTCTATTATTCCCTTACTAACCATTCCACCCTGGGGGAACTGGCACTGCAATCCCTTAGCACAGGTCTGTCCATGGCACAGGGACAGGGAAAGTGAAGAAGGAATGGGTGCATGAGTTGTAAGAAATCACATGGGGCATGTTCCTGTCTGTTCTGCACTTCAAGTTGAAGGGAATCCAAACTCAAAAGAAAATATCTAAATATGATGAATATTTTTTTACAAAGGCTTTTGAGGGGGCAGAACAAAGAGGCATCAGAAAAGTGAAGAGAAAAGCTTGAGAGAAGCATGGATAAAAACAAGGTCTTTCTCTGAAACAAGACAGCAAAGATTTTAAAGCAGACACAGAGACACAGTAAAGCAGACAAGTTGATGATGGTCACAAACGATAACAAAGAATTACAAAATATAATGATTCACACAAAAAACGTTGGAGAAAGCTCGAGAGTAAACATGATATTCAGCTTTCGCGTGGACAGAAAGTAGTAAAAACAACACAAGCACAATGATGGACATGAGGAATAGGTGTGTAGGTGTTGTGAAGAGCTGAAAATGTATCCTGTTATGTTTGCTACTAACCTGCACAAATACACTGTAGTTGCCCTGTGCAAACTGTGGTGGGCTGTCATTGATGTCCAAGATGTCAACATTTACCACCACTTCAGTGGCGTTTACAGGGGTGCCGCTGTCCTTTGCACGTACTGTGAGCGAGTAAGCCTGAACCTGGAACAACAAAGATTTGTCTTAGCCAAGTCCAGAACAAAGTTGCAGAGCTAGCACACATTCACTCAACCTCTCTCTCTTGTGTTCAGCATCTGCAGTCATAAAATGTCCTACAGCTGCATTCTGTCTTTGTTTTACAATTTGAAATCTCGATCCACTTCATGAAGTATGTTAATGATATGTACCTCCTCCCTGTCCAGAGCTCCTCTGACAGTAATAATGCCAAGCTTGGGTGCGATGTCAAACTGGCCCTTGGGATCACCGCGGACAATGGTGTAGGTCACTTGGGCATTCGGTGCACTGTCTCTGTCTGTAGCCATCACCTGTGAGAGAATATATAGTTATTCAATTGGCAAAAGTTACTTTCTTTCAAATTGTGTCCATGTACTGCACAAGGAAACTCAAACAACTTGGATCAACAGCATCCACTTGGAAGACGTTTTAAGTAGCATCGACTACTTTTCGTCAATGACTGATGAAAAGCAGTTGCTGCTTCTTGAAACATCTGACAGTTTTCAAAATCTATCTAGTTGCTTGAAGAACAATTTCCTTGTGTATCTCATTACCTGGATGTCTAACCTTCATCGACATGTCTATGTACCGGATCTGATTTCTTATTGAGTATCTTACCTGGATAACACTGTCTCCCGTGTGGGCATCTTCACTGATAGAAGCGCTGTACATTTTCATGCTGAACTCAGGAGCATTGTCGTTGACATCAGTGACGTTGATGCTAACGGTTGTAATGTCGCTGAGTGTGGGCATGCCGCCGTCGCTCGCCTTCACCGTCAGGTAGTAGCCTTGCGACGCCTCGTAATCCAGAGTCTTCACGATCGAGATCTTTCCTGCAGATTGAAGCAGAGTCAAGAAATGGTCAGCTTTAACTTGTGTTTTGCTAGTCACAGGATAAGAAAAAGAAAGTGCTGAACAGAATGAAGAATCACAGGTTGGAAAGACTTGTCCTTACTTCCTTCCTAGTAAGCATGGGAGACAAAGTTACATGTTGCCATTAGTGTGTAACACCAAGGGACTGATCTGGAGGGATTCAAGACAATTACTGCAGACTCCCTACACACATGGCCGAGATATTCTAACTAAAGAAAGCTCTTAGGGAGTTTGGCTGACTAAGTGCCTTGCTTCTGAACACAAGCTGTGATCAAAACTTAGTCCCCTTTGTTCCTCTCAATTATCTATGAGCCTCCCTAACTTGTTAACCCTTCAGTGAACTTTGGCGACCACATGTAAGTATGGGAACAAGCAGAACTTGAGTAGGATGCCTGACATATCTTTACAGGGAAACAAAAAGCCCTTCACAGACTACCATTCATTTCACGGAATCATGACCAGCCTTCTTTGTAAGAGTCTAATGAAGCATAGGAGAGGGATGTTCAGAGTTGAGAGCTGTCTTTGAGCCCACAGCGATGCAGTCATTCATGGCCAGCAAGTTATAATAACTTCTTTTAAAGAAGCTTGCCGACGTAATTGGAATTGGGTGGGATCTTCAAGCAAAGGGCATCGTACAATTATCCAGCAGCACAAGACCCCATCACACATGACCACTCAATGTGAACTTCAGCAGCAAACAGGGCCTTGTCTGGTAATACCTAATGCTATGATAAGTCAGCATGCACTACATAAATAACACTATTATCATTCTGACGTATGGGACAAAAATTATAAGACTAATGCATTCCAGCTCTATCCACCTATAGGATGAAGTACTGTCAACCTATATGACTGTACACAACAACAGAACTGTAAAAGTCAAGTGGGAAGAAAAAGAAAGAAAGTAGACGACAGACGCATGCTTCAAACAGAAAGTGTCAGCTTGTATGGAAAGTAGGTGTGTGGAATTTGACTTAATGATGAATTTTGTTAGCTTAAGCTTGTTATAATCATGTTAGCAAATCAGTGCACTGGGAATTGTGATAATGAATTGAATGATCTGCTGGATTATATAACATTTCTTGACAAGCAGTTATGATCATACCATGCATGATAATAATATCAATCAATACATTGTGGTGAGGCTAATACAATATTACAGTGTGAGAGGACTTAAATGTTAGGACCACAGACAAGGATCTGCAAGCTGTTAGTTCGCCGGTTGGAGCCCACATAGGATGGGGTCTCAGTACCGGCGGAGTGCACGCGATCACAAGCGGTTTTCTCACACCGACATGAACCATACAAAGTGATGGGGTAGCAGGCAAACACACTTGTTCTCTTACGGCCAGGAGCACTATAAATAATATAGAACAGGTGCCTAGTCTTCTGCAAATGATTCAGCTTCTGTTGTATCTAAAATTTGTGGTTCATGCAAGCAAGTAAAAAAACTAACTTGTGCAACCCTATAAAATAGTGCATTAGACCACATACGACTTTTAAAAAATCTTTAAAAAAAACAACATATTCCTGACAGGTAACAGAAGACATCAAGATTACCAGATCATGCATAGTGGTAATGAGTGGGGTTGTTTGAATCTGTTCATGCAGTGTCGGTGTTGAACATAAGAGCTAACTATAGGCCTGGGTAAGAGAACAAGGTCATGCTGAAGGTCATCACTTTGCAAGGCTCACTGTAGGACAAAGCCAGTCAACACCAAGATGGTCACCTGTTTTCTTGTCGATTTCAAATTTGCCGTGCTCGTTACCGCTAATGATCTCATACGTGATCTCCGCGTTGGGCCCTACGTCTTTCGACACCGCATACACGCTTAAGATCTGGGTCCCTGACGGAGTGCTCTCCGACACGTTCTTGGCGTATTCCGCAAACTCAAACTCTGGCGGGTTGTCATTGATGTCCAGGACGGAGATGATGAGGAAGGAAGTGGAGGAGCGACGCGGCGCTCCCTCGTCTGTCGCACGGATGGTCAGGTTAAAGGACGCTTGTGCCTCGCGGTCCAGCGTCCGGGCCAGACTCACAATGCCTGAGTTTTCGTCCACTTGGAACTGACCACTGGCCGAGTCCACGAAGGAGTACATCACCTTTCGGTTCAAACCTGGAACCCAAAAAAAAGGCCAAAGATTACCATCCCATAGCAAAAACGACAGATAACAATTCTGTAATATGAGACTATAATTCTATGTACAAACAATACATTACACACAGATACTGTTCACAGCACAACACCTCTAAACATACAAACATGTACGGCTACATGCTTAACACACGTCCACACCACTTTCAGGACAGTTAGACACACTGGTTAGAAGGGTCACACAAAATAATAACATACTTATTCCACTAACGTCTTGCATTCCTGAGTGGGAGTCAGCAGTAGAAAAACAAAACCTGGTTAATAATGTTAAACATGCGCTGTTGATTGATATCAACCAAACTATCTACTCTAGTGCTGCCATACTACTATAAGACGTGCATTGAACGGCATGCAAAGCGATTATATTCATAGTTCTCACCAGGCTGTTTGAGCGTAGGGGCCCCCTAAGCTGTGACTTGGACCCCCTACGCTGTAATTTAGCCCCCTACACTGTCTTTCAACCAGAGTAGGGGTGTTTTTTTGGTGCAGAAGCTTCATAAATCTTTTAAAAAATGAAAATGTAACTTTGGAATGAAGCTATAACAAAGGGAAAACAAAATCTGTCCCCCAGTAAGCAAGAAAAAGTGTCTCAAGGGGTTATGAGTTTCAAAATTTTTCAGGGAAAATATCAGACCCCTTCTTTTTGGGACTCAATGCGCGACTCGCGCCGCAGAAAGTTGCCCTCCTATACCCGACCCCTACGCTGTGAAAAAATCCTGGTGAGAACCCTGATATTAGTTCCATCTGTGTGACATTTTCTTGTTCCTAATGAACTTTCTTTTGCCTGGTTTCTGAGCAGAAACACTCAGCATTCCTGTTTTCTCAACTTCCTGTAATCAGACTTTGATGAGAATCACGTTGGCAGGCATACATACCCATGTCAGGGTCGGTGGCTTGTACCCTTGTCAACAACGTGCCCACAGCCGTGTTCTCGTACACGGGGACCAGGTACTGCTGCTTTTCGAACTTGGGCGGGTTGTCGTTCACGTCGATCAGGTTGATGGTGAGTTCCGTGAAGCAGGACTTCCCGCCACCGTCCTTGGCAAGGACGCCCAGCGTGTAGACGGGTGTCTCCTCACGGTCCAGCGGCGCTCCCGTCATCAGGACACCTGTGGGGCAGGGAATGTCTCACTTTTTCTTTTCTCAACATCTTAAGAACCTAAACTTCAAATGTCTTCTCTCACCGTGACGTCACGGCCAGCAAGTGGTAGGCAAAATGGGGGTAACATTTGATAATAGTAATTTGCATGCACATGAACATGATGTAAAAAAAACAGTGATTGCTCATATTATCATTCAGATGGCATATGAAACAAGCTTGAAACCTGTTTTCACTGTATTTCCTCCTTGTGGTTTGCACAAGGAAGCTAAGAGGTAAGTGCATGTATCACACTTTGCAGTTTTTGTTTCCTACCTGTATCCTTGTCCAAGAGGAATTTGTCTGCACCGGTACCATTCAGAGAGTATGTGATCTGTGAGTGGATCCCCTGGTCTGGATCACGTGCCAGCACTTCCATCACAAACGTCTGCGGTGTGATGTCTTCTGAGATACTGGCTGTGTACCTTGACTGAAGAGCAAAGGTTGAAGAAATGAGACCCTGGACAGACTACAGGTAACCAAATTGACCTAGCTACAAATCAGTCAACACTTGACATCCATCTTTTGCTGTTGATGCTACCATTACTAACAACAGACCAGGACACAGCCATACCATCCACAGTGACACCACGTTTCACAGATTGTCATATCACAAAGGATCCCATTCATACAAACCTGAGGCAGTGTCCATACGTTTATTGGCTATGCATGAGGATTGGGTAAATGGTACAGCTGTTAGAATAACGAGTCATGAGAACTAGCTATAAAAGAATTGATCGGAGAAGCCAACAAGAGGCAAACACGACCCTTAGTACCTTCTTAACCTGGTATCCAGGACTGAGTCTGTTGGAGGGCTTTGTGTTTATAAAAATAAAAGCATTGTGTTGAGGTTTCAGAAAGCCATACAATTTGACGAATGATCTGAAAAGGCCAAACAAAAATTCAGCAGTTCAGCTGTAACTTTGGGTAAACACCATACCTGTTCACAGATGGGGCTGTTGTCGTTGACATCCTGAACATCGATGTTGACTGTTGCCATCGCTGTGAAGGCTCCGTCGGTGGCTGTGATGTTCAACACGTACAGCTGTTTGGTCTCCCGATCCAGCGGCCCGTTCACATAGACCTTCCCAGTCTTGCGCTCGATGTTGAACTGTCCTTGGGGATCCCCGCCTGTGATGTAGTAGGTGGGAATGGTGTTGTCGCCGATGTCGGCATCTCGAGTGCTGACCGTGATGACAATGGTGCCTGGGAGGGCATCCTCACGCACCTGGCCGTGGTAGGTGGATGATCGGAACGTCGGGGGTGAGTCGTTGACATCTGCGACTGTGACGTGTACCAGGGTGGTGTCCTTCAGCTGCTTGGGCTCGCCCTTGTCTGTTGCTGTGACGCCGAAAGCGTAGGACGACATCAACTCGCGGTCGAGGGGAACCAACGTGGTGACCCATCCAGACTCACTGTCGATGGTGAAGAAGTCTGACATCTCGTCTGCATTGGAGTCTGATGCAAAACCGTAGACAATCTCTCCATTAGCTCCCTGGTCTGGATCAAAGGCGTGAACTTGAATGACGCTCGTACCAACAGAAGCATTCTCTGGGAGAGTGATCTTGTAGGGCTTGGAATCGAACTTGGGTTTATTATCGTTCGCATCTTTGACCTGAATGCTGACATCAGCAAAAGCTAACAGTGGAGGTGAGCTTAGGGTCTCTGCCTGAACCTTTAACGAGTACCATGCAGTGGTCTCCGTGTCCAGCTCCTTGTTCACATAGATGACACCGTTCTCTGAATCGATTCTGAAAGTGTTATCCTTGTTACTATTGGGTCCATCGGCTTCTACAATGCTGTACTTCACGGTATCGTTGGTGTCTGCGACAACGGTGGCCACCTCACTGTCAACTGGCATCTCTTCACTGACAAAGTAGAGATGCTGAACTGTTGGGTCGAAGTAGGGAGGGATGTCGTCTGGGCCGAGGATGAGGATTTCCACAGGAGCGCTGGATGTCATTGTTGGGTTGCCTCCGTCGGTGGCTTGTACAAAGAACTGGAAGGCTTTTCCTTCTGTGACAACAAAAATGCAAATGTCTTCAGTAAGAGCTCATTCTACACAGACAAACCTATGCAAAACCAAATTTTGAAAACTACATGTACATTATATCTCAAAACAAATTAGTTTAGTGCTCACCTTTTCCAGTTAGCTTCCGCCTTGTAGTGATTATGCCTGTCTCGGAGTGGACTCTGAACAACTTCACAACCTCAGTGGTGTCAGAATCATCGTAGAGGGAGTATGCAATGTCAGAGTTTGTGCCAATATCTTGATCAATGGCATGGACCTGTGATGAAAAAAAAAGAGATAATTTTGTAAATGCAAAGAAATAGATAATAGAAAGTAGTTTATGATGCGTTTGTTACTACTTCAAGAGACACCTGAAAATGATACAAGCTCCTACCTGGATGACTTCAGCACCTTCATCTGCATCTGTGGGGATGTTGGCTTGGTAAGAAGCCAGCTCAAACTGCGGCGTGTTGTCGTTCTTGTCCGTTAGGGTGACTGTGACGTTACAGAATGACACACGCCCACCCTGGTCACTGGCCACCACAGGGACGATGATCATGCGCTGATTCTCATCCTCACGATCTAACTCCATCCTGCTGTACATTTTACCTTTAAAACAAGGAATAAGAATCATGAAACACTTGGTATCGAATAAAAACTGATGTATACAGTGAAAGCTGGACAAGGACTTTTTATTTCAAGAACATCTGCATAGTAGCTTACCTGTATCAGCATCGATCTCAAAGAGCTGGCTGATCTTCTCGCTGGCAATGGAGTAGGAGATGTCTCCATATGGACCTGCATCCTCATCTGTTGCTGTTACCGTGACTACAAACGTGCCTCTCGGATTGTTTTCATCGAAGGAGACAGCATAATTCAGCTGGCTGAAGACGGGGGAGTGGGTGTTGGCACTCTGAACCATCACAGCCACGCGGGCCGAACTGGTGAAGACTCCGTCCGACACAGAGACGTTGAGGGTGTACGTCGGGTCCAGCTCTCGCTTCCTCAGGTTGGACATGGCGATGATGCCCGTCTTCTGGTCGATGACAAAGTTCATCTGCTCGTTCCCGGACACGATGGCGTACACCAGGCGGTTGTTGTCGGTGCTGTCTGCGTCCGACGCCGAGACTTTGGTGACAAAGTGCCCTCTGGGGGCCAGCTCGCTGATCATGCAGTCGTAGGACGGCTGGTCAAACTGTGGAGCGTTATCGTTCAGGTCCAGCACAGTGACGGTTACATGGACTTCACTGCTGAGTGAAGGCATGCCGCCATCTGAGACCTGTACGGTGAAATCGTGCTTAGCAACCTTCTCGTGGTCAAGGTTACGTGCCGTCAGGATCAGCCCGCTGGAGGTGTCGATGTGGAAGTAGTCTGTAGAGTTGGTTTCATCCTGCAGGATCTGGTAATACATGAGCTGGTTCACACCAGAGTCCAGGTCGGTGGCACTGACTTTGATCACTGTCGTGCCGATTGCGGCAGCTTCAGACAGGGTGGCTTCGTAGGACGGCTTTTCGAAGACGGGAGCGACATCGTTGATATCCTGGACAGTAATGTCGACCACCACCTCCGCATCGACTCCGCTGCGTGAGTCAGTCGCACGGACGGTAAGGCGGAAGTTTTGCTTGGTTTCGTAGTCCAGTGAGCCAACGACATTTATGACTCCTAAAAGATAAATTAAGGTGGAACATCAGAGAAATGAAGAAAAAAGTTGCATATGTATAACTGTCACAGTACACAACAAAGCTGTGTCAGAAATGCTACCAATAATTCAGTATTTATCACTTTCATGCATGTCGGATAATGATCATACAACATGGAAGCTCCCTACATGATATTATCAGCAAAATAATATGCACAAACTGATGTATTTAGAATTTTTACAAAATTGTGAATCTGCTTATGTCGTTACCTGTATTTAAGAACCTTGGAGAGTAAAATAACCTTTTAACCTTCACTGCTACAATCAATCTCTCCAATACACAAAACGTGGGAAAACAACTGAAAGGAAGGAAAAGCTAACGATGTGCATGATCAATGCAGGTACATTACTCATGAAAGCCTGCACTCACCAGTGTCGAAATCGATGTTGAATTGATTGAAGGGATCCCCGTCGGTTATAGAATAGATGAGTTTGAGCCCATCAGGGCTGGCCGCCTTGATGTTGATGACAGGGGTGTGCAGCTGCACGTTCTCGGGGATGCTGACTGCGTAGAACGGCTTCTCAAACACAGGCATGGCTTTGTTCATCACAGTCACAGGCACTTCGATCCTGGCACTCAGCGGTGGGTTGCCTGAGTACAGACAGCAAGAAAACTTGGTTACACAACAGGCTTTCAAGTGTTACCCAGTGATTCATTTGACATTTCATTCATAAACCTCTAGTGTTTAAGAGCTACTGGTAAATAAATTCTCTGTCATTGTGATTTTTCTCCTTCAAATGTCTTCCATAAACGTGATGAGTCATATAAATTAAATCTGCAATTTCATATTTTGGATCTCTGATACCGTTAGATCTACTAGTGTTTGCTTTTCCAACTGAAATAAAGAATTGACAGCTATCATTATTGGACACAGCAAGACCAAATAGAATTACAGATCAGCAGAGTACCAGTAAGACTTTCTGATAACCATAAATGGAAGCTTGAAACAACCCCCACTTCAGGGCAGTTATTAGGCATTATCAGGCCTTGACTTTAGTGTTCCTAGGAAGCCTTCACTTTACCCAAGTTTCCAAAGTACCGCTCTACTTCCATTAAAAGTTTGCAGACATGAATGATGGAGATAAGACTGCCTTTTATCATCCCTACCTTCCGCATCCATGACCATTACAGGCCCTCTAATCAGGTGCAAGCGTATCATGGCTAAACTTTCTCCTTCACTGACCTTAGGTGATACAGAAAGCTTTTCCTCATAACCTAGCAAATGCCCGGCTTTCTGAAAGCCTGATAAGTGAAGGGAGCAACAGATGCGCATTGAACAAAGCTTATAATGTTACCCTCAAGTGCAGAGGTTATTGACGGATCTTTCCATGTCTGGGGCATAAAGACTTTATTCCAAATACCTTTCCATTCAGATGCCTTTGAGAAGTTACAACTTTCAACTGGGAAATGTGCATTGTACATCAAACATAATCCCCAAGCAGACACTTGAAGGGAATTCTGTAATGTTCTCTATTGGTCCATATTTTTCATTCTGACAGCGGAACATTACAATATCCCATCAGAGATTACAAGAAACCCTTAATGGTTCTTAACTGAACTGCAGACATTACTTTTGTGGAGTTACTGATGCATAAATATAGATTTTTCCAAGACAAGCATTATAGCAGGAGATCTTTGGTCATATATTATTTCCTCATTTAATATCCTATTGATCAATGCAATGTTGCTTTTCTTCAGAAGGTAAGGGGGGTTGAATTCTATCCACTGATAATGTTTATTTGCTACTTATATTTCACAGGCTGGTAACAAAGTGGAAAATACTACTAAGTGTTATCATGAATGTTGAAGATGAGAAGACATATACTGATATATAATCACAAGAATCACAACCAACAGATCTGTGATCAGTAACGAATATGATCACCTTCACAACTGACACTTGGTAATGAAAAAATCCTGCTTTAAACAAAATGTTATTAGAAAACTCTGAATGATCTACGCATCGCAATCAGTCACGACTGCACCAAAAATCAACTTGATGGTGTAGCCATTACTGTAGGAAGAGCGGTTCAGTGAAGCAAAGGTTCTGTGGAGATAGGCTTTCGCCCCAGGTGGGCTAACAGGTGGGTGGTGCAGATTACGGCTGGTTTTTGCATGTTATCTTCAAAGTGCTGGGGAGGCTTAAGAGGCAGTGGTTCGGTACGATGGGGCTTTAAGCTCCGCGCAGGAAAAGCCATAAATTGATCAAAGGATGTTTGCAACCATGCTGCACCAGATCTATGTACAGATCTCCGCTTTGCAGAAAAACAAGTGGCATGGAAAGGAGGACACGAGTGTGGTGAACGCTGGTATGTTAAGTGGGGGGCTGCAGAAACTGACAAATTGTCACTGTTCCCATCCAAGGTGAATTGCATGTTATTATTGTATCAAAGGATGTGTATTAGCTAGCCGCAGATGCAGTGGAAAGCAATGGTTACTTACAGAGGTACCACCCAGACAGAATGTTGTGGGAAAATGTGTCCACTGCTAATACCCTGTTTGTAGGCCCCAATACCAGAAAACACACTTGAAACTTTCTGCACCATAAAACAGCCGTCAATTGACCCGAACAATTTCAAACACCACAGAGGGGAAAATACCATGCACAAACACATTTTGTCTTTCCGCATTCTGCACAAAATGCCAATTTTTGGGTTTTCAATTGCTTTTGGTCCTTATTGGCCCTTTGCGGGTGA
Source organism: Branchiostoma belcheri (assembly GCF_001625305.1). Lineage (NCBI taxonomy): Eukaryota > Metazoa > Chordata > Leptocardii > Amphioxiformes > Branchiostomatidae > Branchiostoma > Branchiostoma belcheri. The sequence goes on along the minus strand of NW_017803379.1, from coordinate 2,386,635 downwards.
CATTTAAGTTGGTAATCAAGGGCAGGTGATGATTCGAGACTGAAAAGTCGTGTTCATTGGTACAACTATGGCCGAATGTTACGGCTCATCATCACACATCTCCCAAGAGGCGTATCATCAAAGCACTGTGTCCGCCTGTAACCCAAGAAACACGTCGTGGCAGGTCCTGTGATACATTTGTGTAAAGGCCACTTATGAATATTGTAATTCGATTCACGACGTCCATATCTATAGCGCGGGACTTCTACGTTCGCTCAGGGCAGGTGTCCCACACGATCTATGGACCTAATTTTGGCAGATGTTGGTGATGCATTTTGGACTGGTGGCATCTGGACACATTTCTAATGATTTTAATTTTGGCTGCGTCAAAGACATGATAAGATCACTCTGCACATCGAGAGAGGACGGCTTAACCTACTCGCTCTTTACAGGATGCCATCTAGGGACTTGCTCAATATTGTAATTGTAAAAGGACGTTGGTTAATCAGTCTGCCATTGCCAATTGATAGGGATGTGCGTAGAGCTAGAGAGCTGACTTGAGAGTGGTTTAAACAACACTTGTTGTAACCAGGTGAGACAGAGGCTGCCACTTTTGGTGAACTGTTAGATTCATCCTGGCTCTCACCGCGGATCGTTTTTAAACGATCGAAGCAAGAGAGACGGCAGATGCTGCCAACAGCTCTAGGTTCAATAAAATCTTTAATTGCTAAAAACATTTACATACCTCAGCCTTCTGACAGGCATACCATGTTTCCTTCAAGGTAGCATTTCCAGAATTTTCTATGCAAACAGTGAAGGGATAGATCATATATGTATGCTGAACTACACACTACCGTAGTGTGCTAGCCTGTTGGATCTTGTACATTCACATATTCCTTCCAGCTCCATTTTCCAGAGCCTGTGATTGATGAAACTGCTGATGCCTCTAGAGCTGCAGACACTGTCTACAGGAGTTAGCAACCTGTGGAGATCCGAAACACGTGCAGGTGCTTTCCATTTGTTATCTTGTTAGCGAAGGGGGCTAATTTGCGGGTAGTGTGGACAGACCTAGTCCCAAGTCTACCTGGATGTCTCATCACCCTGGGTGCCAAACAACAGGTGAGGCCCGGGAAAAAGAAAGCAATTTTTATTCCAACCAGCCTGCCCAGCTTGGGTTGTTTATAACGGCAGAACTGCATGCCTCAGCACCTTATGGAACACCAATGGTTCCTTCCCTTTTACAGCTAAGCCTGGGGCTGTAAATTTTTACACTGCTGTTGACCCTGTCTTGCAAATACAATGCCCACCATTGACAGCTTGATGTTGTATTGATCCAACAGCGTACAGTCTGCCCCTGTGATTAAATTTTCCCAAAGTGTTCCCCGACTGACTAGCCTACAAAGCCTGCGGTGGGTCAAAGGTTTAAATACTGGGATTAAAATATGCCGTCCTTTTTTCTAAATATTGATTCTTGGAGCCATGTAGATGGATGGGGGATCGTGAACCTTTTGACTTGGCGATCTCTCCTGGCCTCACCCTAGATCACCTCACACTTTTAAACACAGTTACTCAAGGTATCATGTTTCTCCTTGACACTCCAGATTTGTCTAAGATACTGTGAGCTACGTGTCATAATACAATTCACAAAGAATAACACAGCTCTCTCTGTATGGAAAGGTAGCAAAGGGTGCAGTCAATTTCATTTGTGGAAAATTAATGTCTAAGGGGATTAAAATTTACATTCGTTCATACACTGAAAAGACAGTGAAAAATGTCTTTGCCCCACTTTTGTTTGAATTACTGTCTCTCCATCTACCAAATTGTTCTTGATCGATTAGAAGTTTCGTTTTGAAAAACCTTTCTTGCATTTCCTCAGACACATACAAAAGAATAGCCCTCATGTAAAAAGCAAGGACCAGACAATATTCGTCAAGGCTTTTGTATAAAACAAGAAAACACTTCTGTGTGTTGGAGTGTGGCCTTTAACTTGGCAGTTCTCCAATCCGGAAAGAAAGCAAATAAGCCACAAATTCCCTCCAAGGACAGAAAACTTTTGGACTGGAGATTTCTCCTGAACTGTCATCAGCTGTGTGGACAACAGAGTAAACTTCTAGGGACAGTGTGCAGACCACCGTGCAAGGCCATGGTGAAATGGGAGGGAAGTCCTTGCCAAACAGGTATGGGATTGGACATGGGCGCTTTACAAACACTCTGACACAATGATGGATGCCAGGTAGCTTGGTGCCACTTAGGTGTCAAGCCAAAAGGTGCCAGTAACATTTAAAAGCGTGCCCAAATTAAAGTACATTTGGCTATGGTTTCAACATTGTATGTCAGCAAGTTAGATGTGTCTTACCTTGAAGCAAAAAAGCACAATCCCTCATCTAAATGCTGTTATTTTACAAATACTCCAAGGAAGGGATTTGCATTGAATACATGAAACTTTTCCATGAATTTAGACCGTAGAAGTCTAGAAGACATTGTATTAAATGTCAGGAGGGTAAGCCACGTTGTCTCTATTTTTCGGGGCTTAGGTAAACCCTTCCACAGTCTAATGTACATGAATGGATGGATGTGATGCCTCCTGAAGTTTGTCCTTGGTTATCTCACCTGTGAAAACACCTGTGCCTTTGATGGATGAGGGCCTACAGTAGGGTTAAGCTAGTCCTAATATCAGGACATCTTTGCTTGGTTCTGCCACCGACACTTCAATGTCGGCCACAGTCAGCGCATGCTGCTGAATACGTATTGTAACCTTACCGATGACACCATGAATACCAAGCTGTTTTGAACAGCAAAGTTAACCAAGACAAAACATGGCTTAGAAGCCCTTTGACTTTTTTACATTGGTGGATACGTGGGATATTATGGTAACCATCCTGTTGCACACTTAATCATGCTGCAGCAGTAAAAATCTGTTCTTTTTGTTAACGGGACACAATGAATTTGTGAAATAAAATCTACTGACCTTTGTCCTCAGCGATGATGAGCAGACGGTACTCCTTGTTGGTGTCCTCTGCCTCCAGCGGTTGTTTCACCATGATCTGTCCCGTCTTCCTGTTGATACGGAAACGTCGGTGTGCCCCGGAGTCCAGGGAGTACCTGATCTCAGAGTTCTTCCCTTCATCCTTGTCCACTGCAGTCACCTGGTATTGCAGAAGATAAAGAAGTAGTATTGTTATAACCCATGAACTACTAACTAAAACAGTGCATTGAGAGCAACATTTTTTTTGGCTACTGATACATGCAACGTATACTAGCAATATAAACTGTGTAGAATAGAAGGTGTCTGTGTCATGCTGTACAGAAGCCACACTTACAGTTCTGACTGGTGTTCCTGGCTCGGCGTCCACCTGCACCACAGAGTAGTACGGCAGGTTGACAAAGACAGGAGCGTTGTCGTTGATGTCTGCTATGGTCACATACACCACCACATGCGCCACTCTGGGGGTCGACCTCTTGTCCCGCACTTCGATGACAATTTCGTACTTCTCCTTCTCCTCCCTGTCGAAGGGAATTCCCCGGGTCCGCAGCACCCCAGACGTGGGGCTGACTTCGAACATGTTGTTGGGGTTGAGGATCTTGTATTCCAGTGGTTCGTTCAGCAGGTTTCCGATGGCAGTCACTATGGCAACGGTTTTCACCTCTGTGGAGTTTTCTGTCACCTCGGAGAAGTATGACTCTTCTGTGAACCGCAGACCGCTCATGACAGTTCTCTTCACTTCTATCCTGATGATACATGAAGTGTGGAACTTTCCGTCTCCAACACGTACTGACAGCTCGTACCGGTCATACAGCCCAGTGGTGTTGACAATGGTTATCACACCGGTGTCTCTGTTGATGCTGAATTTCTTGTCTTCATTGCCCATGGTTAGGACATAGGTGAGCTGTGTGTTTGCTTCAGTGTCTGCATCTTCTGCCTCGACCTGTACGATGGCCACGTCTTTGTAAGTTGGGAGCAAGAGGGTGGCTTCATAGATATCTTGTGTACACGTGGGCGGAGAGTCGTTCACATCCAAGACCTTGATGGTGACATTTGCAGGATTTTCGGCTTTCAGTGGTGGGTTTCCTGTATCAGAGACCTGCACAGTGAACCTGAACTCAGCAATGTCTTCATGGTCCAGTGTACGGATAGTGCGCAGAGCACCAGTGTTAGAGTCGATGGCGAAGTATTTCTGAGCCGCAGACTCAATGATTTCATACACAAGAAGGGAGTTAAGTTCGTTGTCTGCATCTGTTGCGGCGATGACCAGAGGAATGTTGTTCACGTCGAGAACGACACTACCAATGGTGGCTGCCTCGCTGATGCTGCCGATGTACTCAGACTGGGAGAAGACAGGAGGGTTGTCGTTCTCGTCTGCGATGTGAACCAGGACTGTAGCCGTTGAACTCAGACTGACCATGTTGGTGGCCTGGACTGTCAGGTTGTACGACGTCTGTCTCTCGTAGTCCAGTTGCTTCTTGCAGGTGATGACTCCGGAGTTGGGATTCACGTCGAAGCTGCCGTCCGTGTTGCCGCTGATGATCTCGTAGGTAACGGAGGAGCGGCTGGTCGCACCGAGCATGACGATGAGGGATCCGAGCCGTGCGTTCTCGCTGACCTCGATGGCGTACTCCTTGGCGTCGAACTTGGGCGGAGCGTTGTTGGAGATGGTGACGCCAATGTGGATGGGTACGGTGGAGCTCAGCGGGGGGTTGCCATTGTCTCGGACCTTCACCGTCAAGTGGTACTGACTCAGGGCGCTGCGGTCCAGCTGCTTGGAGACCGTGATGATCCCTAACGTCTCATCGATGCTAAACACATTACCAACATTACCTGCAGGAAAAGGGAATAAGAATAAAAAACATATCGTAAGAATTTTGCATTTGCCACTTGAGCACGTTTTTGCAATCTCCTAGTCCTAAGGCTGAAATTACACATCACAACATGATTGCTGGGGTGATAATAATATCAATACTGAAATCACTTCTGCTTCTTGCCTACCATTATTATATTTTTCACCTCCCACAGTGTACAGCCATTATCATATTTCTTACCCCCCACAGTGATCTAATGAAACTCAGTAAGCCTCAGAAGAACAGGGATAGTAAATATGCTGGTTTTGACTGATGATGCTGTACAAAATCTCATCATTGGAGACAAATTAATGCTGTGTAGACCTTGGGGCTAATGCAGAAGTTGATCAGGGACAATAGTGTGCTTGGCAAAGATGTAGGTATTCATAAAACCATTCATATAGAAAACATGCTTGGAGGAGCAGGTGCAATAAAAATCTTTACTGTCTAATTGATATATTCATTTCTAAACATAGATGTACAAGATGGTAATATTCCAAAAAGAGAACGACTAAACCATCTTGCTTCTGTTCTATGAAATAAAGATGCCAATTTGTAAAAGGTTTGCATACTGTACCCCGGCTTATCATTCAAGAGCTACAGGGCCTCCCAAGTACTGTTTTTACAATGCCAATGAGAGCATACATTATTGGTGATCAACATCAATGTCGGTAAGACCTCGTAAAACAGGCGATTTTTTTTCATTACACACTTTTATGAGCGGTGCCTTGAAACGATGCATATCCATTACAATGTAAATACAACAGGGCACACTGCAAGAGAAAATCCGACTCATCATAGACCCAAAATCTAGCAAAAATTTGGTCTAATGCTCCAATAATGACACATATCAGCGAAAGGGAGATAAAACTCTAGCCACAGTATTGGACAAAATAACAGCATATGTATCTGGTAAGGAAGACAGATGGTGATGACTTGAATGCAGACTGGGGATATGCGAGCAGAGTCACCCCTGCCTCCCCCCACACATGAAGGATGACTCCCTTTCTGGACCTAAATGGAATTTCGGCACAGGGATGCATTAGGAAAACCCGCGGAGGATAACATCAGTAAAAGACGGGATCTACAGACCGCCAACAACAAAATCCACGCAATGATTTGGGAAGAAACTTTAAGGTCTGTTCGGCGGTGATCTATCAATGAGTGCATTATCTGGGGAGAGTTTGTACACACATGATGGAGATGGTTTTACAGTGCTTGTGGCTGGATCAAATTACATCGTCTGCCTTGAGATGGATGAGCCCTGCAGGACAACCTTTAAATGTTTGAACTTCTTCAAGCAATAACCCGTCCTGTAACACCTCATAACAACAAAAGCAAGATTCATACCAGCTTAAAGTATTCTTCCTCTGCATTTTACGGGATGACATCCAACAAATTACCTGGCTTCTCTGGTTCAAAGCCAAAAGCGCACTTCTATCTCGTTGGAATGGAAGCACTTTATGGCTTTTCTTATTTCCATGTCACCACTGAAATATTGACTGGGAATATCTATTATGATTCTGCTGATAAATGGGTCTACTTTCTCCCAAATATTGCAACAAAATCCATGCTGCATGCCTGGGGGCAGCGACTATAATCAGACGGCGGGTCTAGGAAATGTGGCTCCAAGATCATTATTTACCAGGGGGGTTCCTTCTGAATGTAAGACGTTTCAGCCCCATAATCTTGGAGCAATATGGCCGGGAGAAGGCATAATGGAACCTCTTTATCAACGTCATCTCGGCCGACTTTAATAGCAGACTTTATGGCCAAACATTTGTTCCGAGATGGCTTACATGTCTCATCTGCAACCATCTGAACTGACGAACTGCGGGAATACTAATAATACTGTGACTGGAATACTTCGCTTTCACGTCAACTTTGAATAGTGGATGGAAACTTCTGACCACTAAGCACGAAGCATGGCACCAAACCAAGAACTGTGTTGGTATATTTAAAGGGATAACACAAATCATCCAAGTCCATAAAGCTGTTGGTTGATTAAACTGATAAAAAAAGGGTCAAGACCTCAGTACAGCAGAGCGAGGTGGTACAGTAATATATGCTCAGTATTCCTTTCCTTCATCCCCGTGTTTATGTTAAGCTACCAAACTACATCCCCCAAAGGAGGGCTCAAACACACTGGCGCCAGGATAATGTCTTACACCTGTATAGAGTCACAAACGCCTGCGTCTAAGACAGGTGGAAAGTGGGGAGACCGACACAGTAAGGCACTGACTACAAATTCAGCTGCGGATCAAGAGATACACATTGCCTAGGGATGTGGGGTACCTGAATTCCGCAAAGGACGTGGACTGGAAAGCACATGCCACATCAACCTTAATCTGGGTGACATATTCCAACCGATCTCTGAACTACATAGATAAGTGTGTGCTAGCATTCTACATAAAACGCCATAACTCCTACATAAAGACTCAATGTCTGGTAACCACTGGGCTCTGCTGAATAACAGTCATACATTATCACAAGGTAGACATTATGAACAGTTGTGAAGGATTCCCTATTCCTCTAATGATATCTCCACTGCAACTGATGAAAACTGCAAGATGACAAGACCAGTGGTGCATGGCCGTCTGCCAAAAGGACTATATCTGTAATAGATATGCATATATACTCTTGGATCCTGTAGTCAGAAGCTCAAGCAATGGTTACATTTTTGCCTGAAGATATTGTCTCTACTTCTTAGAGTCAATATTTGGAAACAATTCCACTAATCTTCACTGAACAAAAGGTGTCTTTTTACCAATCCACTGTGTAAACATCCTCTGATGCATGATTGCACTACTAGAAGCACAGGTGTGTTTTTATTCTTTCTTCTCTCTGTTCTATATATGGGACTATCTCTGTGGTTCTAACTCTTTCCACTTCCAGCAGACGTTATGTAAAGAAACGTTTCTTTAATCCTTTAAATTTAACAAAATCTTTTCTTAGCTGAGTGACATGAAGGTAGAAAGGCAGCGGTAGCTTTGAACGGTGGATTTTGGCAGGATTTTTTCTTTGTTTGTCCCTAAGGAACCAAAACAGAAGTCTAAACTCCATGTATGCAATTACTCTGAAAATAAACAGATCTGTATCTTTGGGGGAAAGCAAGCTGTACTTCCTTGATAAAGACTGGTAAGGCTAGTTAACATTTTCCTTAGCTGCCAAACTGAGTATTTTCAACATCCCATGGGACAAGGTTTAACCACACATTGGACTAGAAATGTCATATCCAATTAGCACATCATGTTAAACAACACAATACTCCTTCCACCGTAAATTTTTTTCCTGCGTAATATCAGTCACTTCAGTTTACAAAACAGTCCCATGCATTATCTTCTTCCACATCCTCAACTTGTATTTGTTATCTATTGCTTCGGTGACTGCTACCCTTGTTTTTTCACCTGAAGAAAAGGTATACAAACCTAAATCTCACACAATACTGGCCTTTTATTGATGTAGGCCAGCACCCCAGGCCAGATATGGACCAATGCACTCCAGATGTGAAGGGGCAACCCCTGTTTTAAAAGACCTTGAAAAGAGTTTGAGTGACCAAAGAATTAGTCTCACTACACATCTTCTTCTAACTATCAAAGGGAAGAGGAAGCTCCCTAACTTTTTCCCACCATAAATTCCTTGAAAGGGGAAACCTAATCTTCTGTTTGGTAAAAATGGTGATCACTCCTGTAGAGCAGCGAAGGACTCTTATTAAAATCTCATTAACCTTCCTGAGACATGAATGAAAGAAACCATTAGTCACCTGTGAGATAAACTGTGTACCATTTCCGCTGCCTGTGGATTGCAATACTTAACGACAGAAAAATCGGTTCTGCCTCCTCTTTCCTAATCCGTACCCATCTCCAAAAACAGCCCACCATCACAAGAATGGAGCAGAAAAAGGCATTTGAGGCAAGTGTGGGATTTACGGTTTTAAAACGTGTGCAGCTCTTATTGACAGTTACTGATACAGAGGCAGGGGAAGCTGAGAATGGGGTCAGAACGGGCAACATAAAGCATCTTGTCAGTCCCTTCCAGGCATCTTGAATGGGAATACATAAGCCAACCTCCCAGCACTTCCAGCCATTAAAACTTACTGCATCTCCACCTGGGTAAGACACGATAGCACGGCTCCTCCAAGAATATCAACTCGTAAGCTTCTCCCTATTTCTTAATGCTTGAGGAAGGAGGGCTTGTCTTATGTCATCGCCATTTGGAACGGAAGGCCTTTAGCACATCATTTACTTTGGTGCTTCAGAATCAAATAAAGGCTGGAAAGGTTGCCATGAGGGGTGCTTTTTCTTCAAGCCTGCTGCTTCAATGGCTTTTTGATGCTGATAAAGTATTTTCCAAATGTGTTTTGCCTTTTAGGCAAAGCCAAACTGTAACACCTATGTGGATTTTTTATTTCGATGGTGGCAGCCCACTTTCCGTTGCGGCTACACACCTGTATCCACAGTGCTGTTGCCGCTACATCACAAGTCCTGGTCAAGAATGTGGTGTAGCCACCGCACACACATTCCACAAACAGTAGCATCAATCTACAAATGACGTGGGAGGCCCATTTCAAGCAGAGCACTCGCCGGTCCTTCCGTTCTGTGATGTTTACTAAACTGTTTGAGAACCATACCTGTTTCTATGGTGTACGTCAGCTCGGAGTTGGCGCCCCTGTCTCGGTCGGTCGCCACCACTTGCACCACAGATGTGCCGTACGCGGCAGTCTCGTACACACCGCCGGTGTACTCCTGAGCGCTGAATATCGGGCGGTGGTCGTTGGAGTCCTTAACGTTGATGACGACGCGGACAAAGTTGCGCATGACTGAGACATCCTGATCTTTAGCCATGATGGTTAGAATGTGCTGGTCCTTGGTCTCATGGTCCAAAGGAGAAGCTGTGTAGATTTCACCTGGAGGGGAAAAAGGCCAGAATGCTGAAAATGTTTCTCTAATAACTATGCCTGAATTTAGTGATGACAAAGACTGTTACATGCCAAAACTAAACAGTTTTAAGGTCTCACATAGCTGTTCCTCCCTACCTGTGCGAGGGTTGATGCGGAACTTCTGCATGCTGACAGGGTCGGTGCTGGAGTCGATGGAGTAGAAGAGGCGGCTGTTCTCGTCGACGTCGGATGCGGTTACCCTGGTAACCAGAGTGTCGATGGGCGCCTCTTCCGGGATCTCCACCTCGTACTTCTTCTGTGCAAACTGTGGTCGGTTGTCGTTCAGGTCTATCACAGAGAGAAGAATCTAGAAAGGGAGACAATGTAGAGAACAGGTTATAGTGTGGAAAATTCAAACCTAACAGTTTTATGGCTGCACCTAGAGTCGTATTAAGGTCATCTCAGTCAGTGCCGAATGGCAGCCGCTCCAGATCCAGCCCCACCAATTGTAAGCTGCTCGCAATTCAGCCCTTGGCTGCAAGGAGAGAGTAGCCGGCCCACCCAATGATTATAAAAAAATTTTAAGCTTCTCCCTGCTTTGGTGATCTCTCAAACCAATTCTGCAGAGGCTTATGGTAAAGAGAGGTAAGACATTTGGTGACAGTTTGACTTTGCATAAGAAATCAGGTCCTAGTAGGAATCATGATTGACGTGCAACAGTTTATTATGGAAACATAAGACGAGAATACATGATGGTGCCAGACAGACTAGGATTCTGTTCAATTACATTACCACAGGAAGACTGGGCAATTTTTGTGACATTTGATAGGGAACAGGAATACAATCAGACTAATTTTTCCAATCGTAAGGATGTAACAGTATTTGCTTTCACTGATTGCATTGTATGCACCTTTTAGTGGAAACCTTGAGTGGGGTTAGCAGCCTCAGGTAACCTGTATGCTATCTGTGAGCTCTCTTTCATCCAAGGCCACAACAAAAATTGCCTTGTGCTTGCCCTAAAACCGCAGGAGAGCCACCCCTTCTTCTAGGATAAAAAACATTTCCAATAATTTCATTTGGCAAAACTCAATTACCTCCTGGAGTCAATTGACCAAATTGAATTCAACCCCAAATTCACTTACACTGATATCACATGAAGGAAAGCCTTCAGGAATACTCCAGCCTTTCAGCAGTCCCCCGTCCAAATTGATTTGATTAAGTGGACAGTATGGCCACAACATGCCACTCAATTGAATAAATACTGATTGAGCTGATGGCATCTACCCTCATTCAGATCTCTTCACAATGCCCCAACCTTTCACATTACATGGCGGGGGAGGGTTGCAGGGAAGCAACAATTGTCTGGGAACATCTGACAAACAGCAATGGCAAAAGTATGTTTTTGTGGGGGCTGCAAGCTAAGAGGATTCTATGGAAACACACAAAATTACCTCTTCCAGTCTTGTTACCGATGGAAAACTCAAGACGTTGAAATGTCAGGTTTATAACATTTTGCCCTTTGAAAGAAACCCCACCCGAGTCTGAAAGGAAGCCATGTGATTGCGTAGTATGTGCAGGAAAACATGACATTTGGACGTCATGACCCTCCGGAGGTGGTCCCTGTTTTGGCAGATGTGTGGGCCTATCAACAGGAATGCACTAATTATACATGACACAGGTCTTAAACTTGACGCTTCAAGGCTTCTGGTAGTAACCAAATATAGCTGCACTCACTATCAATCTACTTTAAACTAATGATAAAGCCTGCTGGCTAGCATGTCTCGCGAGCAAGATACCGACCACAGAACTGCCGTATTTAGACCTCTGGATGGGAGAGGGGAGGGGGTGGGGGGATTTCCGGGCACAAGTGGGATTGACAGCTGTGAGTTATTTCCACAAGAATGCACCCAATGCCGGGAGGAAGCCTTAGGAAAAGTTTGCAGTCCTTAAAAATAACCTTTACTGAGGCGCACTCAAGCCGGCTGGTAATTTATTACAGACCGAGAGAGGGGGGGAGGGAAGGAAGGGAACGGAGACGGATTATAAAGAGACGCATCAGTACTGGAGAAGGGAAAAAGGTCAGACTAATCGTCCTGACGGGGAATTTTCTTAATTACGTTTTCAAGCAGCAGGGCTGTCAGTGGAGCTGGCTATTGGCCATACGTCTTCACATCACATCTGAGTGAGTGGGACAAATCATAAAGGCAGCCTGATACTGGGATCTCCTGTCTGATTGGAACCTAATACACCATTAGCCTGGTGAATCGAACAGGGAATAGCAGGAACAAATAAAACGTTAAGTGTAAAACTGCAAGCCATCCTTGACATGAGTCTGCAGGACTGAGGAAAATTGTTCTTTTCAGACTGGCTTCCGACTGGTGAATAATGCCAAGACAGGTGATTAATGAGACATTAGGACAGGTGCGGTCACCTGGAAAGAGTTGTCAACAAATACGCACCTGTTTAGTAGCAGACTTGTGTCCATCAGTGACCTCCACGGTGAGGTTGTACTTGTTGCGCTCTTCCCAGTCCAGCTTCTTGGCCAGCTTCAGGATGCCGTCATTACCAATGGTGAACTTTTCTCCAACATTTCCACCTGGGATGAGTGGGAAGACCATATGATAAATTGGCATTGCTGCAAGCCACACCGAGGTGTCTAAAAATGACTGATGAGGGTCAAACTAATCATTAGCTCAATAAGCCCCCCAAAACAATTACAGAAGATTAATTTTCGTTCCAAGAAAATGAACCTGTTCAAAGTGAAAGTTCAGTTGTCAAAAGTAATCGTCAGTTAAGAACAGTTAATCCCTGAACCTAGTAAACACTGCTTGTGAATATTTGTAGCCAGTCTGGAAATTAGGAGATATTTCAGGCCTTACCAATGATGTTGTACCACAGTTCTGGAGAGTCAGGGTCCTCAGCCTCCACTACTGTGATCCAGTCCTTCACCGGCCAGTCCTCCTGGATCATCTTGTAGTTGAACTCGGGTTCTGGGCTCTTCAGCTTGGGACCGATGGACGTTACCGGCGGTTTGACAACGTCGATCACAACGTTGACCTTTGACTTCCGCTGGGGACGCCCATGATCCGTGGCTTGGATCTGGAAAGGTGAGTGGAGATTGCCTCATTAGCATAACCTTTGCTCTTTCTGTTTATCTCCAATCCAAAAGGCCAAGCTAGAGGCTAGGACCTATAAAATTTCAGCACGGCAAAATAAAATATTCTGAATGAGGAGTGAATCTCTTTAAGGAGTGAGGATATTATAACTGCTGCTTCTTGGCACATTTTCGTCATCATTTAATAGTTGAAGCATTCGAAACTCCCCAAAAACCAAGCTTTGTGAGACATCTCTTTATTTTTGGGTACAATAAATAGATAGAACTTGCCTACAGTACAAAACATATTTGCCTTACAGACTTTTGCCTTAGACTTACAACATTACAAGAATGACCAGAAAAATTGCATCAGGTGCCTTTAAAACTGGTAGTAAAAATAGCCTACCTTTAGGGTGTACTGTTGCCCTTCCATCAACGCCTTCCTTGTCGAAATCATCCCATTGGTTGGATCAATGAAAAACCTCCCCTTATCGTTTCCGCCCTTGAAACTGTAGGCAAGGTCGCCGTTGGAACCGACATCATCGTCGCTGGCAACCACCCGGTAGATGTCGCCCTTCTCGTTGGTGCGGTTACGCTCCGGAACCCGGATCCGGATGGTGTTGGTCCCAAAGTCTGGACTGTTGTCGTTGACATCCGCGACCGAAACAACCACGTGTGCCGTCGAGACCTGGGGAGGGCTGCCATTGTCCGACACTGAAACCTGCACAGCAACAACAGAGAGAACAAACTTGAGCTTCATTTGGCTAAACAGTATAAGAGTAAGTCAAGAATACCACAATACTGTAATTTCCAATATGTCCCAGAACTAGCCTGATTAAATCACTTTATGGACGGCTGCCCAAACAACCAACCGAAATATGCAGGGAGGGGCTAGTACAACCCAAGACGGCAGGGTTTGTATTAAATGACTAATCAAGAACCAAGAAAGAAAAATGTAGGTTTAGCACAGTATGGTTTCGGGTTTGTTCTTAGTACTAAACTTTTCCAGGTAATCAATACAAATTTCTTACTATATCTATTGAGGTCTACTGCTCCCCAATGTTGGTGTTATGCATGATGTACTTGACTTTTATCACTCCCGGAAATGCAGTCCAATTCAGGTCTTTACAGTTTGATTTGTTGTGTATGATGATAAACAAGACCCAGTAGTTGAGGAACTGTTTGGAGACCTGTCAACAGTTACGATCCACATGATTTAAATGGGCAGGAGGCATGTACCAAAGTCCTGGGGTTCCATATGTTCTGCACCACAGATCGCCATGACCCGGTAACCCAGAAACAGGACTGTGATTCCAAAACTCTTGAACTTCGTTTCATCATGTAGAGAAGGGCACATGGTGCCATTATTCTCCCATGCAAACATGTGACTTCTCTCATATAAACACAAATGTCCCTCCGACCTTCTCTACCTTTATTCACCATCCAAAACAAATACACAAGACTGGGGCCTTCTCTGTCTCGCGCTGACTTTTCCCATCTGCCCGATCTTAACACCCAGGCAACCAGACAGTGGCTCTTTTATTCCAACACTTCAGGATGCTATTTCAAACATGGCCTACCAGGATTCTTTTCTATTCCCTTATCTTTGGTGCGGTACAGGTAAACTGGCTACTTGCATACCTGTCGAAGCACCTGTGTCGATGACTGCTATCTGTCAGTTTGCCTCTGTTGTTTGGAAGGCAGGAAGCGGGGTGTTTGTGTTCACCAGGTTTGTTAGCTTTACAATAAAAGTTTAATTCATTTTGACTGACCCTGGAGACCATTCATGCAGGAAATTTGGTCGGGTGAGAGCCGTTTTATTTATTCAACAGCGACTGTTAGAGTGGTCTGGGTCTGAGGGCCGTGTTTCCAGCCGTTAACCCGCACACGAGGGGCAAGACTAACAAGTTTTGTTTCCAACTTATTAAAAGTCTGCCAGCCGTGATGGTAAAACTCTCAGCAAACAATCACAAGTAACGATTACACAAAACTTTCTTCCGAAACCTTATCCCCGCCGATGCCAGTAGAAAAGGGCTAGCGGCCTGTTAATCTTCCCTCAGCACATGTACTATTAATGGCAGCAGAAGGCATCTGGGCCATACCTCGTAATTAATCTCCTCCCCTCAAGAGTCTGCCAAATTGATATCTCAAAACTGACAGACGTTTGACGAATTGTTAATGTTCCAGTCTCTCTGCATATCAAGTGCACAAAGACAAAACTAGTGCTGGCTCCCAACTCCAGCTGCAAACCGTGACAAGCATCCATGCTGTAACTATAACACCAAAGTGAAACATTTTTCCAAGGCTGCTGACAGACCAAATTCGACAGTCATTGCTATAGCAACCAACGGCAGTCACTGCCATGGCAAAAGCACCAGCAAACACGAACCACATCGGGCAAACTCTTGACATATATTTTCAGCTCTCCGGATCTTATTACATATTCAAGTGGAGTATGTTGCCTACTGTTCAGTGTTTTCCTTTGGTATTTGGAAAGGGCAGTGCAAACAGCGAAACACACTTCAGTCTGTGAAAGCTACCCAACTGGAAGTTTTTTTCGCTACAGGTAATTAACGCTGGCACCAGTTGGAGCCAACAAGAGTGGGACTTCAAAGCCTTCATATTGCAGGGGGAGGAAACCATCCTCCCTATCCAGTACACAGCAGGAAATGGTACTGAATTAACCTTGAACCAAGGCAATACCACTGGAAACTTAAACATACATCCAACAATATCAAGCATTTCCACCGAAATAGAACTTGATTGTCATATGGCTACAGGCAATACAATTATAACTGAAAATTCAAGCTTATTTTCAAAATGGCTGCCTCCCTAGTGCATGCTGGTATACAGTAGTGGATAAACGTTCATTCATGGGAAGTGCTAATACATTATTCAAAAGTTCAAGGTTACCGAAAATATGGCCAAAAGAGCTAACTGGCTATTATCTCCTTTTATTACTTTTGCCTATCTGGGGCTTGGCATTAATAATCCATTATCTTCAGCCATGGAGCCAGTCTTGAGCAATGGTCTGTGCTGAAAACGGTTGGGGGGAAGTGCCCACTTCTAAAGGTCACTGCATCTGTGCTTTGTCAGCTTCAGCAGGCGTACTTGTCTATAGACCTTCCTTCTGGGCACAGTGTGATGCCTCCCATTCCGGGAGGAAAACCATCACCTACTCTTGGCCTCTGAAAAAGCCCACATCCAGGGAAAATCTCCACTCTCTGGAGCAGGCAGCTCCTTATTTGGAAGGGCTAGCGGTGAGTGGGGGACACGCTTGGTGGGATTTTAGCACTCAATGTCAAAAGTCAACGCAAGAGTGGCTCTCTACCAGGAGGGCCTGCGTTTACAACAAATACGCCCTGTCAAGAGTAAACCAGCCAATTCCTTCAGCAATAAGGTATATTACTG
This sequence comes from Branchiostoma belcheri, assembly GCF_001625305.1. Classification (NCBI taxonomy): domain Eukaryota; kingdom Metazoa; phylum Chordata; class Leptocardii; order Amphioxiformes; family Branchiostomatidae; genus Branchiostoma; species Branchiostoma belcheri. Next base: position 2,370,436 of record NW_017803379.1, on the reverse strand, counting down.
TCTCGTCCCAACAGACCTCATCTATCATTTGGCCACACTGGTGTACTACAAGCACCAATTCTCCTGATCCCCTTCCATGCTACGTAATTTATCTGGCTTTGACTTTTTCCATTAAACAAATTCAGTGCTAAAACTATATCATCCTCGCAGGGTCATTTGTTAGGTCCCCTCCTCCCACCATTGCACCCTGACAACGTATCCATCACGAGGGCAGGAGAGCAGAACGATGCCATCCTCCAGTGATAACGGCACTTAAAAATACAGTCTCCAGGGATAGCCTGGAAATACAGAAATAAAGCCCTATCTTCAGCCAAGTTTTGTCTCCATTTCTTAAAATTCTAGACACTCTCTGGTGGATGGAAATATAGCTATGAACTTGACTTATTGTACGCTGTGGCTGAATAAAAGCATAAAAGACATATAATGCCAGATAGGTGTCTTTATATGACAGGTTCATGATATGAATATGAAATGCCATAGTAGCAGTAGTAACCAGTATTTCCATTCTTACGCAAAAATCCTTATTACCAACATGAAATCTATATCATTAACGTCTCATATCAGACTTTCTGAAGACACATGAAATTCAACCACCATTTTACATTGTCATTTGAACTGTTCTTGCAAATGTATCAAGCCAAAAATAGTACCCGACTATAAGTTATCCATCATCATCAACTTTGCATTTATTTCTTGAAACTGCAACAGAGCAATATACTGGCTACCCAGGCAGCACAGTTTGCATATATCTCATTACTTGTTCTGTGACAAAGCACTCATAACAGCAACATAAAATGCTTGCAAATCTTACAGTAAAATGTTTGAAATTTCGTAGGGGTAGGTTTTAACCATCTTGCGGTACCTAGCAGAGATTCAGCTCTTGAAAAACATACAGATTTTACTGTCTTCATTTTCCTTCTACACGTAAGGTAACTACATTATCAGTCTACGTAATTACAGTCATATATGAGGATAGACACTCAGTAATCCACAACAAGATGAGTTGCTTATTATCCTGGCATCTCAGGATTTATCAGGCGAGGTACCCACAGTAATAACTGTTAAAAGCTACCCGCAGGCTTAATTCCTGCTTCATCCGGGATCCAGGCAGAGGGGGATAAAAACGACAATCACACTGCTCATAGAGATGTGTGTGGCGGAACTTTGCAGTCTATAAAGCTGAAACACCTTTAACCATCTCCCTGCTAATTTCTGTTCTAACCAATCGCCGTGCAGCTGGGCTCAGATGAGGGGGAGGGTTAAGAGAAGAGGGCGACATTTGCGTTCCTTTATTGTGTGTTCGGGGTAGGCTGGAGTCTTTACAGCCTTGCTGGGCCCCTGCACAAGCCGTGCATGTACAAAATAACTTGCCAAATCCCTGCAGTCTGCCTGCCTTCCTGCCATGTTTACGTAGGAATAACTAATATAGCAGGATATCTCTTCCACAGCGCTCCAAACTCTAATGGGCTCCTGCCAGTGACTGTGGAGATAATGGCGCTCCTGACCTTGTTAAAATACAGAACGCAGTAGGCTGTGAAAAGTGGGGAATTAGCTCCAGACCTGTCCCATACCTGGGAAATTCTAGCAATAACATGGGATTGGTTTCCAGGAGACTGGAGCTTCCGACTGCCAGAAATTCCTGGTCGCTCCTCCCCTCCCCGTTTAAATCTTAGATCTGCAGGGATTCGAGGATGGAGTCTGAACAATTCCAGACACATCAAACCTGGCACTCCAGTCTGTGTGTCGCCGAATACATTTCAAATTTCTCTCCTATTTTCTGACCTCCAACTGGGAGCATGAAATTCTGCTAACGGTTCCGACTAATGCTCCTTTGTTTGTCCAGAAAGGGGATGGAGAGTCTGAGCAGATCCTCCCTTACACTGTTTGTATCTTGCAGAATTTCGGTTTAAACAAAGTTAAGAGGCTCCATTGTCCACAGATTTCACAGTCTGCAGCTCTGAAAGCATGTCTCCAGCTCTGCACCGCCAAATCCTCATTAGGAAATAACTTATTATGCATATTTTGAGATGTTATTCAAAGCGAACGGTGTAAGCCCCTCAGACAGAGAAAGAAACCAGCTCAATTGAATATCTCACTGATACACCACTGTGATTTCAGTGTGGGGTCTAACAGGTGATCACATTTCCAGGAAATTTGTATGGTTTAGACTGCAGAAGATACATTTAATCCACAATAAGGGCTGCCATTTAGAAAGTGTTCTGTGCTCTAGCTCTATGCTAATAACACACTACAGTAAGATGATTCCTTTTAATACAGGAATTTTTTCTGCATGAGATCAGCTGTATTTATAGATTTCCCTGGGTGTTAATTCTTGTGAAAGGTGGCAATCGATACATCTATCTTTCCCTGAAGAGGACGGTACTTCCAACTGAGACAGTTTCATTGATTCAAACCATCCTGAAACGAGCGGGCAGTAAAAAAGTCAATACTGGACGAATGGCAATCAGCTTCTGGGGACCCGAGCGTTCTGGGAACAAGTGGGGACACCGGTAACAGGGCTGGCCTTTGTTCTCACCAATAGGAGGGGCTTTCCAGGGTCAAGCTTTTTTACCTCAAGGCAGGAGGCTGACAACACAGGGCACATTTGTGGTTACGCCGGCTTTCGGCACATGCTTCCGTTGCACACGCGCTTGGGCAGATGGAGGTGCAACAATGAATCCTGATAAGAGCATTACACTTTTTTCCACAAGGGATTTATATCCTGAAGGTCAGGTGTTAGGCTGAAGGGCGCCAACCGTTTGGACTTGGCGCTTATTAGACAATCCGGCACCGTGAATGGCGGGGCAGAAACTTTATTAGAATTTCGGGCAACAGATGGCTGGGCAACAAATATTCATGCCAGAAAATAACGGAACCACTGAGCTGAGAATCATTTCCGAGCAGCGTGCTACATACTAAGTGCTGTTAATGAGCGGGGTGTCCTTTTATCTTACTTATTGACATGAAGAACGCCGCCTGCATATCTACGATACAAATGCCACGCAATCATCGCGTCATTTAAATCAAATTCGCTCTGTGACTGAAAGCCGGCCAACTCTCCAGACCCTGCACCACCCCTCATTTCTGTTCCACTCTTCTTGAAATGTTAAGAGCATTTTCACATTTTGCAGTAAGTGGATTCGGGCACAGGTTGCTGAAATTAATTCTGATGGTGGGGTGGGGAGGGGGGTATTTACGGCTGTGACCTACATAACTGGTGCAGCCTCATTGTTCTACCAATGTCACCTTTTGGGACCATTTACACACCTGCCAGCCAATCCAATATCAAGTGTGCTGCCCCACACTACTGGAGATCAGGGTCTGAGCTCTCTCCTGTGGGCCATTCAAACTGAGTGCTGAATACTTTACCATATTCAATCTATGTGAGAGATTGACTTCCTAAAGAAATATAGAAGAATCATAGGTCATGAGTCTGAACTGGACTGAACTGATTGAAGAATCAAAACAATCTGATCATATGGCAGACAAAATAGACTGCTGGGGTCAATTGTGATAACAAGAATTTTACCAATCAAATCTGTAACTAAATCTGGATACCTATGAATCATGATCAGAAATCTTATTACGTTTTCAGAGGCTGTGAATGTTCAGAAGAACAGTCCCTTATTCACTTTGTTTGGAGAGGTGGGAAAAGTTATTGTCTTTGACAAGTGAACAATGTAACGGAATACTAAACTGACACATGTAACTATTCGACATGTTGCGTCCCCCCTTGGGCCATGCCTAGAGTTTAACTGTTAATGAATCCAGCCCACTATAAAGTTGACAACTGAGATTGTATGTCATGTTTATGGCCATGGTTGACTGTATTTGTTCAGTCTTGTGTCTCCACTTTAAATGCAGGGAATTATGGCTTTTGTCTAGATTGCTCCCAATTAGCAAGGTTTAACCGTTACAGCTATTTTACGAGATACAATACAGAAGAAAAGATACATCACAAAATTCAAAATAACCTGTTTTGGGCAAAGCACTGAGGTTCAGGGGTCATACTAACAACCCTCTTCCCACCAGTATAGTCTGTCAATGTTACTTTGTTGAAAGCTTGTTTGCAGTGGCCTTTGTATGACCAGCGTATTCATTAAATCTAACCTTGGTAACCTTGGCTCCCCTTCCGTTTTTATTCTTCTCCCGGCTTTCAACAGTCCTGGTTGGAAATTAGGTTCAGAAATGGGATTCACTTGTAACTGGGAATGGGTGCTTGATACCTTTCATCCTCCCCATCCATCATAAGTTTGGAGAGCAGAGAGTTGTGACAGGCAAGTTGGAGGGTACATAATGCCCAAACTAGCTGTAGATCCTTCGTGTGCCATGACTGAGTGGGGGATCAGCTCGTGGAGTTTACGTCCATTGATTGGCAGGCCTTTAATTTTGCTCCATCCTTCCACCAAATCATCTCTGGAAATGCCTGCCTCTCCCCAAGCCCAGTGAGCGAGGAAGGTCAGGGCGCCCCCATCAATTTAGCCAGGGTGCCGAATGCCCGTTCAATCATGCAGGACTCAGAGAGGCTACGCCTTTACTTCTAATCTTCGATAACATTTTAGCCATGCGTTTAGCCTATGATGTTGAATCAAAGGGTGAATCTTAACCTTACTTGGCAAAACCGAACACAAGAATTTCTGCAAATTATCAACCAGGACTGGGGAGGAAGGCACCATGGCCCCAATTTTTGTCAGAGCAATGAAAAGCTCAAAGTGAAGTGAAGTATAAAATTATCATGTGACATTGGGCCCGGTAAAAATCAATGGGAAATCCCGGCTATTGACCGGGAGTTTTGCCGCCCTTCCCTCTGCGAAAAATCGCCGGCAAAACCTTTTCGTCGAAGGGCAGGGAGGATGTGAGCAAAGTCTATCATCAATACCTTTAGCTTTGACAAGAATTTACGAAGACAATAAAAGCAGTATCTCTACTGCAGCTATCGACGTGTCATGACTGGAAGGGCTGTGTTTTGTTTGATCCTGAACCTGTTAACTGTTCCAACAAAAGTATAGCCTGCGAACAAAGGGGAACAGTTACCAGCTTGAGCCAGTCCTACTCTTTGAAGTGTACTTGACGTGAAAAGCCTTTTGTGGTACGTACACACCCTGCTTCCGCATGGAAACAAGCGGACGCCACCTTCTATAAATAATGAAAAACCTCTTCCATGATTCAAAGCCAGCTTGCTGATCGCATAACGACCGAGGCCCAACCTCCCAGAGAACAAAGGGCGTGAAATTTACATTATATTATTGTTAGGAATCTTTCACAAATTGCTGCATATTGTACTCGGCTTATCTGTATCAGGTATTTATAACCTGCTAGGAAGTAAGATAACAGATGGCCCCTCCCTTTGTTTTCACACAGGTAGCCGAGTAGACAACAGTCTCTTATATGGTAATTTTCCTATTTAACAATTGAGAAGGTACATTGACAAGCCTGGGGACATGTCTCGGCTTGCCAGTGTCCAGTCAAGGGATGGTATTTGCTTGCCAACTGGGAGCACGTGAATATGGTAATGTTGGTCAACAACGCTCTTCCTCGCCAAACAGAGAAGATGGCAGGGGACAAGTGTAAACATGGACATACCTCCAGTATGTGCTCGGCCTGCTGCTCTCTGTCTAATCTCCGGCTTGTTGTCGTGATCAGACCTGCACAGAGGACACAACAACAATACATATTAATATCTTTATTACTTTTACTCCATACAGTCATTCTTACATTGCAACACTATTTGTATACCATTTGTGTTCAGGTAAATATGGGTTACTCTCCAAACAGAAGTTTGGGTTTGGGGTTATTTTTGGCATGCTTTTACACTTTTTTATCGGGGTTTCTTTTTTGCACTGGAATTTTTCTTTCACCCAACCCAAAAAGAAAAAGTGCAAAAAAGAAACCCTGATAAAAAAGTCTAAAAACACGCCAAAAAATAACCCAACCTTCTGCTTGGAGAGTAAGAACGGATGCTACCTACATGTATAAATGAACATTGTAGTCTAATGGAAATATCTGCACAATTTTCATATCACAGGAATGCCAGGCTTTAATTTACTATTGCATGCACTTATCAATGTATCAGAAGAATCCTGTGCATCTCAAGTGTTATAACCAGTCGTTAGACAGGCATAGTTTTATAACGACTTGTGCCTGTCGATGACTTTATACAAGCACCAATTTGGCATGCCTGGCCTGTTGCCAGAATAAATAGGTTAGGGAACGCCAAATTCCTCTGTTTTCTTCCGGTGGAATTAACGTTTGCTGCGCCACCCTGCCGACAAATTACCACCAACAAATAACATTAATTACACAGCGCAGTTGCTCATAGCAGTTCTTAATCAAAGTAAACACAATACACCATGTTTTATTCATTAGACATTGCATACTTTGCATTTTATATTACAAGTTCAACCAGCCGGTATTAAATTAATTTTGGCAAATGTCATCTTCTTGGTTAGAGATAGGCTTTCATCCTACTTTCTGGTTAGGCATTCCAACAGCTGTTTCTGTTCTCTTATACAATCCAATAAATCAACCTGATGACAAAGAATTCATTAAAGTTTATCTTGAAGCCTGAACTTGAAGGCCAATATTGATACTGCAAAGCAGAGAGTGGTTTAGGCACACGGTGGCATGGGCTTTGCTGCAGTTTGCATCTCGGTGATAATATACAAGCTATGCATAGAAAACACATTCCAATGGACTTGATAAGCCGTGAGGTGAAATTGGGGTGCGACATTCGTCACATTTTATTACATGTGTGCGGTAAACCCTTTTATTACCGGGATGATTACCACCCACATTATGAACTCTGGCTATCACAACAAAATCCATTTCAAACAACAAACCATTGGAGGGGAAAACTGTAGTTTTTATGGCGATTTCAGTATCATTTTCTTACCTGTAGCAAGATATGCTACATGTCTACTAGCACAAAAGCTCCAAAAGTAATTCAACCTTACATGAACAGATGAACTGTAAATACATGTACCCCACAGGATTTTCCCCCTTTCTTTTTACTGCCCACAGTATGCATTCAATAAAGGTCCTAAACCCGGAGTGGAGCCTGTTTTACTTGTCGGACAACACCTTCAAGAACCAGCGGACAATAGTCTTTACACATTTCATCAATGCGGTACAAGGAAAATGCAGCCGCCACTGAAGATGGAATAGTAAGGCATTCAAAAGCACCCCCCTGATGAATGGCTCCCAGCCTTTTGACACCAGGTTTGCATGAGAATATCCTCCTGGAAGGGACAATAGGTCAAACCAAGGGACCTAATTGAAAAGATGCAAATGGCATCCCTTGGCTTGAAGACACCCACAGACACTGGCTCTTACTACAGAAGCTGCACCGAGAAATCTGAAGGGACAAGCTCGGAACTGAAGGAATGTAAAGTTGAGGGGGGATTTTTGTGCTGCCTGCAATTAACTAAGCAGGAACTGAGGAAGATTGATTCATTCTCCCGCCTCCCTCCCTATAGATTTGCAAAATATCAATTTCATGTTGAATCTAATGCATACCTGAGTTCCTTTCGGATCCCCGAGGAACGTGGCTTACAATTTTCATATTTCTGATTAGTTAATAGCCTTGGTGAGCAAAATTAGGTGCAAGGTAGAAGCAACATGAACATTGCTGGATGTAGAATCTATAAGTGATGGAGTCTAAGGAGTAGCCAGATGGGGAGGGGGGCTTTAATGGTGTTTTCATGGGAAAACATAGCTCTGGTTACAACACACAAACACAGATTAGCCCTGGTAAGTTCAGATGCCAGGGTTTTAGCAGGAAACATTTTGCTGTACTTAACCAGGCACCCAGACAAAAGGTACAACAGAATTATCTTATCACTGATCAGCTCTATGGGGGATCTCACAAGGGACTATCACCTCATTAGCACCCCCCATGGTCACAAAGGTCCGCTGTAGTAACAAGAGTAACCACAAAAATGACAACATCAAACACCAATCCATCCATATGAAAGCGGACGCGATAAATATGCAAGATCTAACAGAATTAGGGGTGACTGGGGGGATGGGTGCTGGAGTTTAATCATGAATTCCTGGACAAGTGATTCTCCCATGGGACACGTCTGAACAGTAGCGGAAGGAGGGACAAATATGGAAATTTGAAACTTCATATCTGTTATGGAAGATCAATTTTGCAAACTTATTGTTAGAACCTCCTATATAACTCTCCAACCGTTTTTAATCACCAGGACAGTTGAAGATTGTTGTGGTTACTTTGGCACGGCCACAAAGCCACAGGGGTCACCAGAGGTCACCGCCGAGAAGTGATGTAATCAGACCAGAGCGGTTACCATGGTAACTGCCCATTTCTCTGTTGTGCACTGCAAGTGACCCAGGTGACTTTGTGAGTAATGATCCAGTTCATGTCTGCTCTGTCCCCAGTGATCATCGCCACAGAAAGGAATTCATTAAGGATTCAATGAGCCAGAATTTGACAAAAGGCCCTCTGAAGGACAAAACGGATGAGCCAAATGCTTCCTGTCAGCCGAAGGGCCCAGAAATTCCCCAGCATCCCACACAGGACCTAGAAATTCCCCAGCATCCTACACACTCCAAGTCCACGCAGCAGCCAACTGCCTGCCCCCACCTGTATTGTCTTCAAACACTCGGAATTGCGGGAAGATATATTCCAAGTGGCACCAAGCATTCAAAGAAGCAAGATCCTGTGCCAACAGAATAACTTATACCCTTTTAGGGTGGCAGCGCTCGTATATCAAAGACATGCAACATTAGTACCTGTACTGCCACCAGGCAGACTGGTGCTCTTTGTTCAATAATTTGACACAAGCCAGGATGTGTGGAAGGAAAAGCATTTCAGGAATGGGGGAGGGGGGCCAACATCAGGTGAATCTTGTTAGCTTTCCTGCTGCCAAGGACACGCATTTCCCTTCACCTCCACTCCTAAGCTTGGCGAAAGAGGCCATTTCAGATTCATGAACGTAATGAGGTATCAAGTACTCAACATCCTTGGACAATCATGCGTGCACAGGTGTAACATATGGAAAACCCAGACCTAGCCTTAACATCTCCGTTTCCAGGCCCACACCCATCACACTTGGTGCAAGGAATATGCCAGGAATAAGGTGACCCCATTTTTCACAATCCTCTCCCTCCCAGCAACGTGCACTGGAACATCTCTAGCCATAAAAGCCATTCCAGAAATTGGAGGCACGACCCTGCATCAATTGTTACTTTCCCAGATGTTCGGTAATAAGGGGGAATGCACATGCAAGGCAAGGTTTGTTCCACTTGCGAAAGGGCTTTTGCCTTTTAAAATCTTTCAGAAGAGGCCAAGAACTACGGGGCGATCTTGGCGAACCTGCCGATCGAAAGGGCCAAGAAAACTGCTGAATTATTCAAACTGACATGTAGGGGTCAGATTGTAATGCAGCATACACACAGCCAACCTGAGACATGAAAGTCACACACTGAACATTTCCGGCCAACTGAGGTGCAAATTGGTTATTACAGGGGTAGTTGACATATGATGTGCTCTGCAGATAAACCAGTGCATTAACACAGGTAGATTTGCTGAGGGACTATACATATTCCTATCCATCCCCTCCCCGTGTGCAGGCATACAAATTGGAAATTCTCCTTCTCTGTGATGCTGGCAGTGATGCGGAGCACACTCCGCTGCCCTGTGTTCAAAGACAGGCCCTGAGTCCGCTGGATTCTCCTTCAATGATCAGAAAACGTGTGCAGAGAGAGATAAGCATAACAAATAACAGGGAGATATCTCACTCAGAGCTGGAGTGCCTCAGGTACAAATATACTGAGATTTCCCTACCATTGCTTTTTCAGTAGTCCAATCAGTCAGGTAAAGCTGACTATTTTGCTTTCAAGCATGTTTAAAAAAAGGTTTATTTTTCTCTGGATGAGCATTGGAGAAAAGCTGTAACAGGAGGATATTGCAATCAATTTCACCTGGGAAAAATCGAGGGTAAACACTATAATTGATATATTGACTTGTCAAGATTCAATAATAATCAATATCTAGCACAGGTGAGCCCTTTTTCTTTTGGCAAATATCCAAAGCTGCAAGCTCTAATCGTGAAGTGAATCATAAAGCAATGACTACAGTATTCTGCAACCACAACTGTGTTTTGAATTAGTTGCTAAGCAAGCAACTTTTCCTGTTACTATCCCCACCCACGCCTACGACACTACATGCAACAAGACATCACTACCAGAACATTTCTAGTATTGGAGCCAAGAATTCTCCAGACAGTTAAACTGTTTGGACATTCTTTCTACCCATGTGTGGGATAGATTAGGGGACAGAAATCTGCCAGCAAACAGCAGTGCTTCTTCCCACTCTTTCAGTACTGCAAAAGCTGATAGGTAAAGCGTCTTTGAATAGGCATGAAAGGGTAGAATCTTTTGCATTTTTCTGGAATTTTGTAAACACCGAGAGGTCACGGTGTGAAGCAAGAGTAGGAGGGATCATGTTCAACTTAAGTTCAGTCCGGCATGCCTCTAGCACCTAGGAAACAAAGTGGTAAATGGAGCCGCAAATGGTAGGCGAGAGGAATTTGGACCGCAAATGGATAAGACATGAACCTCCAGGTGATATATATTTCACAAAATGTAATTTAAGATAGCAAGTTGGACTACAAGGCTGCCGCGGGTTATGGAGAGTTATACGTCCTGTCAGAGGGAACAGAATTATGGCTCACAAATCCGGACGCCCCAACAAGGTTCCACCTCATTACTGGTGAAGAAGACAAGGAGGGTAGAAGAGGGGTAAAACGGAGGTCAGGCGTGTTTACTGCCTGTTGTTAGTCTGTGTACACTGCCCAGGTCGGTTCCGTTTTAACAACATTTCCAGCCTCCCGCCGGCATTCCTGCTTGTTAGAGCCCCATCTGAGGGTGACAGGAGAAAGCACCATCCATCAGAGAAGGTTTTGTGCTTCTTGGCAATACAGCCATCTCACAGGCGCCTGTTTGTGTAGCTGTGGCGACCCTTATCGAGCGGCGTCCTTATACTGTAATGGTGGTCGACACGGTATTACACTGTTAACTTTCAGAACCCAAGATAACCGTGCAGGCAGGTTCTCATATCACCAACAGCCAATATTTCAGCAGCTTGTCAAACATTTCAAAGGTATGAGGCAAGACCAGGTAAAACTCAAAGGTGCCTTTGTCTCCCCCCTCTTCTGTATGGATAGGCATGGACAACAACCATGGTCAGAGTGGAAGGGTGTGGCATCAGAAGTGTGTATCAATGAAAACATCAAAGCTCCGCAGATCTTGGGGAAGGGTATCTGCAGGATCTGCCTCCGGCTCTTTCATTTAGAGAATTCAAATTGTACCTTTGAAGGTGTTAGTTAGCTGGGGATGTATGAGGCATACATGTACACAGGGTGCCACCCAGAGCTTGTACGTCAATGGTTTGCACCCACACCTATTGCTCCCCCCTTCCTCTAGAAGGGCAAGGGTGCAGGGGGGATTGAATGACAAACGCCCTGTCATGGTTCCTTTGCAGAAAACAAGGTCCCTGCTCCGCTGTCAATCAATAGTCCCCAAGGTTTAGGTGTAGATTGCACAGTGTTTTCCACAAAAGCACTTTCTTTGCAAGGGAAAACATTTGGGACTCCCACAAAGCGCATTTGTGTTGTGAGGAAACAAGACTACCCAGGAGTAAAATTCGTAGGAAAAATATGTCTACTTCTTAAGTTCTGTGACATGCCATTCCAGGTTCAATAAAGAACTGTTATACAGACAGAATCAGATTTCTCCTTGTCAAAATCAAAACATAAAAATAAGCTGAAAACAAAGTTGAAATATTGAAAATATTTAGTCCACAATTTCCAAGAACTACACCATCCATCAATAGTACAGACAGAAACAAAAGAATAAAAAAATAAAATAAAATAGGCACCTCCCAGGAATACTTATAAAAATCTTTAATAACGCATAAGATCGTAAATTTGATGAGGAAATAAAATCTGCACAGTTGCACAACAATAAAGAAAAGTCAATCTGTGCACCTGCCCTTTCCCCGACCACGATTTGGTTTGTCCCATCAACTCTACCCCCCACCCACTGACGTTCAAGGGCAGGGGGTCAGACCAAAGTAAACACTGCCTTTCAGGGTAATGTCCAACTGACTGGGAGACATATATATTTATGTGCACTCTCTCCCCCACAGCTTGTACAAGCCACCTTCCCACTATCGCCTTTCAAACCCCAGCAATTACCTTCTATCCACATCCCAATTCAAGGTCTTTAGGTTTCTAAAGAAAGAACAGATTCAGCTATTGATCTATTGAGTCTTGTTTTTAGATCTCGACCTCAAAATAGTAAAAATACACTGGGAACCGGTTTCTAATGCACTCAAGAGTTTGATTTCATAAAACCAGTCATAATTTTATCTCTACCAGTCTTTCACTTTCCCATCTTATATTCAGCTCCTATTCAAATAATTAGATATATACTAAATGTTTTTGATTTTCATGGTTGTCAGTAGTAACATATTCTGCAAGAAATGGATGAGGCAATGCACAAAGCACAAGCGCATCTTGACAGACTGACTTTAGCTGATGAGGCAGGTGTATGCTCCTTTCCCTTCTTTTGTATTCAGTCCACGACTTCTCGTACTAAACAAAGGAATGCCAGGATTATGTTTCTGATTAGGTCATTTTTCTTGTCCAGTCTTTCATTTCAAGATTGCACTGAAGCCTAATGCATTACTTCAGGGCATCCCATGAGGAGGGATAAAATAGAGAGATATTTCTTGATTAGATAGAATCAGAATTGGTAGAAAATGCATCTAGATTATTCAGTGCTTATAAGCATGCTTCAGGAAGCATCTTTTACCATGCGTCAATCAAATACTAAAACCCAATTATTTTAAGTTCTGGTGTGCAAGACAATGTAAGATATGCAATTGCACATCTCCTGTTTGTTCTGAACAATTTGTGCCCTTTTCACCTCTAAAACAGCACGGGAACTGAACGCAGTTCGACTAATTTACAACTTTTATAACATAAATATGAAAGCGGCTAATTTCATAAACCCCACAATCCCGAACCCATTAAAGTTATATCTTCTTTACGGCTCCCTAGACTCCATTCGTTGCTACAATGGGGCATTCATGGCATCCTCTAAAACAATTGAGGGATTCTTTTTGCCCAGGGCAAGCATTTGTCACAGGTCATTCCCTGTCAGGGAAGCCTTCATCAATGCCCCCCTCCCCGCCCCAGGGAGACCACATTTGCACAGTGCAGTAGGGGAGATTGATGTTTACCTCAGGCTAGATTATGCCGTCTTAAAGCGTATTGTTGTGGTGATTCACAATGCAACATTACCCTTTATCAACCCGAGTTCTCTGAATTCTACAGGATGCTAGCAGACTACACTAATGATATTGTAACACCTCTCTGATCAACTTTTGTGATCAAGTTTTCGTTTACATTTTTGGTTACAGGAAGGAAGCCCATTCCATGGCTAATTAGAGCTGTACAGAAAATTAACAACCGCAGCTAAACTCCTTTTCTTTTTTCCTAGGATGAAGGAAATCTCATTCACTAGAGAAAGACGACTGGAAATCCTCTTGTCTTCCGATCTCATCAAGATTTCGCATTCCTCCACTTACATGGGGTCAGCAACCTCATACACCTGTCTTCCTTCGCTGCCTAATAAGGCATGTACTGGGAAAGCAAATACAGGTCTGCCTTCAGACATACAAAGGAGATAGAAGGCTTCCTGTGCAAACAAGTCCAGATTCCAGTGCTAGCAAACTTACATGTAGCCCTGAGAGTAATGTACAAGGCTGGCCAGAGGGGTCAGATTTGCCTTCAGACCTTGCAGTGGAAGGTATACCCCTACTGTCCCATGAATACAGATCAAGGTAAAACATTCCCTCAGTTGTTTATATCTGCCTGGCTAGCAGTTCAGAATATAGAAGCCTATATCTTTACATGAATGACATTACATATCAAGAATGGCTGTTCAGTGATTCTTCAAAGCAAATCCGAACATCTCTACAAAACAGGACAAACCAGTCCTAGCACAAGAGACACAAAGGTACAGAATAACTGTCACAATCCCTTTCTCTGAAGTTTTCTATAAAAAGTTCAGCCTTGATTTTGCTCCTAATACTCAGGGTGATACCGAGATGAGAGCACTTTGATGATATGTTGTTAGTATGGATTAGGTGACCTTCTGCGGATATGCGGAGGAGTTTTCTATGATTTGACAAGATTGGCACATCTGAAGGCTGGCACTTCACACAATGACACATGTAAGGAAAACTGCACAGTGGCAGACAATCAGCAGCAGCTAAATGGATGGTAACGCGATGAACAAATTCCCCTGTCAGATTACTCTGCAATCCTGATGTAAGTACTGTACCATCCAATACTGCAGAGGACATAAGTACCGCCTGGAATACATGATCAGTATTATGTATGATTGAGTATGCCGCACTGGTGCTGACAAATAAAAAAACTACCTACACTGTCATGTTTGAAGCTAATGACACCTTTCCTGGGGTGTTCTCCTTTGCATACATGATACAATTGGCAAGCACAATAACCATTTTAGCGTAGTATGAAAGACTTTACTGTACACCAGTCCTCCTTGGTAACGCAGGAAGCATTTCCACTGGAGAACAAACAAACAATTCAACTTAGGGGCACTTTAGACTGACGACGGTTCGATAGTCGTACGAATGTTTATCGTCACGATGTTGCCGGCGACGGTATTTTACCACCGTCTAAAGACGATCAAAATAGTCGCACGACGGTAATCCTCGAATCGTCGTCACTACCACCTCGGACCCTATCGTGCGATCCTTCAGCGGGGGGTCCGAGGAGGATTTTCCACCGTCTAAAGTGAACCGTCGCCGGCGAAGGAAGTGGGGGGTCATTGGCCTTATGCAAATAAGCCTGCAAGCGCTATTTCCTGTCCAAGCACATCGCCAGTATCATTAAATGCCGTCAAACCAAAGACTTTATATCGTCATACGTGTCTAGTACAATCCCCAGCAACCAATCGCTACTTCTCCGGTACGAACCGATCCGCCGATCCACATTTCCCGGCCAATATAGCCAGGCCGACGGCAGCACTGAACGCCGGGTTCAACCCTGTATATTGCCCCGCTTGGTACATGTGCCTCATACCCCTTCTTTGCTAGGCACAAACTAGGAGTCTCATCCACAGAACAACGAGTTAAAAGCAGAATAAAAACAATCTTCTGCAGCATGCCGAAAAAAGGGGTTCTCTCGCCATTTTGAATTGGCGCGCGGCGTGCCCTCCTGCGCTGCGGGTGTCCGTCACACTTCCTGGTCATGTGTCTAAAGTCAGCCGTCGCACACAACGATTGTCGTGCGATCGTATACCGTCGTCAGTCTAAAGTCGACCTAAGAACAGTCTTGCACAGATATTTACAAGCCTTTTCCGGGCCTCCCAGACTCCGAAAGTATTTACAGTACACATTAATGCTGGCCAGCAAAATTTACAGACATGTAATTACGAGGCATCAGATATCAGCATCAAATTTTGACAAATGTGGAAACTCCAACACAAGGTCAAGTCCTGAAGTGATGTGTGTTTAATTTAGCCAACATTCGAGGACTCCAATTATTTAGCTACAACACGGCAACAGCTGGTTCTTTCCACAAGCGAGCTCAGAGGGGCAGAGGAAAAAACTAGTTAAAAGCATTCCTCTTATGTTACACAGACCATATAAGGAGAAAACACCAAGTTGAGTCCGGCAACCATCCTGCATTTAATCTGCCTGGGCCTAAGTGGATTCCTGTTTATGACCGAAATGCAATCACACCCGGGATAGTAAAACCAGCATTGGGTACCTGGTTTTACACTTTTCCCAAATATTATTTGGTATGAAAGATATAAACTTGAAGACCGTGTATATTTCACGCCTACTAACCTGTGTTTTGATTGATCTGGAAGAAGCCTTGCGGGTTGCCTGATGTGATCTTGAACGTCAGTTTCTGAGTCCCGTCTTCGTCGGGATCAGACGCGCTGACTTGTGCCACGGACTTGCCCGACCCACTCCCCTCGTCCACAGAGGGGTAGTAGATGGGGAACTCCGTCAGAGGTGCGTTGTCGTTCACGTCCAGCACCTCGATGTAAACCTCGATGATGTTGTACAGCGGGACAGCGGCGCGGTCTTGGGCGTAAACTGTCAGCCAATAGTGGGACTCCGTTTCTCTGTCAAGGACCTCCGCAGTGCGGATAATACCTGCAAAGTAAAAGAAATTTTCAGTATTAATCACCCTCTTTTCTTCCAATATCTTCAAGCCTACACAGTTACAATACTTTACCCATACGACATGTAAAACCGTCAAAAAGTGGACAACTTGGTATTCCTACAAAGAGTGATGAAGTTATTAGTGTGCTCCTCTCCAGACAAATGAAATGGCATCTGTAGTTTAATATGGGTCTAAACTGCAGTTTACTGGTTACTTTACCTGTAAGCTTGACAGATCACAGGATTACTTTCTAGGCTTTTACAATAAATCATTTGCCTGCTGTTTTCCTTTGGGGAGGTTCCATACACCACTTCTGAGGACCGAAAACTCGGTTTACATTTCTTTAATTTATTGACATCATCATACTTGTAATTATGGAGCAACATCCCAGGGGCAAAGGGTGTATACTGTGTCTTTTTTATTAGGCAACAAAAGACAAATACATAAGTAATGCTGCCATGCATGAAATATGGGAACTGAGAACAAAGGCAAGACTCATAGAATAATGAGATATAAGATGCTGCAAGTTTTTCCTGAATAGTCATCAATTCCAGTATCTATATTAATGAGCCTTATCGTTATCGTCAGTGTGTTCTTATACAGGATCGGTATTGTTCAGAAACTTGACACCTGATGAATTAGAGCGCAACTCTAAACATTGTATTCTTGTATTGGGGAGAGAAAACTAAATGGGACAGACTGGGCTTTCAATTCATTACCCCGGGACAAAAGGCAACTTACCAGCGATATCCAAGATGGAATCATATAACCAATGTTCACATTCTCATACACATAATGCATTGTATTGATTAAAGATACACTTAGTACTATAGGGAGTGGGGAAAGCACAGAAGTGTATTTCATACAGGTGCATACATGTATGTATGAGGAAGGCTCATATTTCCTGGGGCATGTTGCTCCAATTTTGTTGCCAACTACCTTTAACCATGGATTCGTCCAATTGTAAAGAAAGGGCAATTACAAAATTTAAAGTAAAAGCAACTCTGGTTTGGCGAGATATGATGAAACATCCAACAGCCTTTCATTTACAGCATGGCCAGATTGGATCACAATGTTTGTGTTTTATAATAATCAATGTATCTAGATTAAACCTAGCACTAGTCGCAGCTGAGAAATTGGAACTGAGCTACATTACTGGGTAATTGTGCTGATCAATACCTGGTGCAGAAAGCCCGTTAAATTAGATTGCCTACTTTTGTTTCAATCTTCTCTAGGGCAGGCTAGAACAGGGGAGTATTTTGGAACAGACAACCAGAATATCTGATGTACTGTGTTAGTTGTATGCAAGGATTCTTTCAAATTTCTCAGTCAGAAACAGATAGCTTTGTATTCGTATTCAAAAGGATGGTCAGGGGTAATACCTCCAGGAAAACTGATAGGTTTCAATCTTTGAAACGGAAGCCTGTATGCATTTTCCTAACCGTATCTCCCCTATCACTCATAGATTCAACCTGCCAACATACTTTGAGACTACGGCACGGTACTCTCGACAATTGGTTTTTGCAAACTGTGCAAATGGAACTCTTTCACTTCAAACTGATGAAATAGGGTAGACGCTGTTAGCCAATTCAGATGGGAACTCTTGTCGTGCTGGCTGCGAACATCAAAAGGCTCCCAGCCATGGTAATTCAGGAGAATGCAATTTGTGGACCGATAACGTCGATGATAACAGACCGTGTGTACCCCGACGGCAAGTTTGCACCCAGCTGTTAGGAGCACCTGCTTTCTTCAGAAGATTACCTTTACAAGATTGGCTGTTTGAGCAGTAAAACCAACTTCTCACTGTCCTCAGAAGTGGGTTAATGAACACACAGATCTGTATTGCATTTTGTGGAACTAGTTTGCTTCAGTCTACATAAACTTCAAAATGCCAGCAGTAACTTTTATGGAAACTGGTGACTTGAGCTTCCTCACAATTTGTTTTATATATTTCCTTCAGGAGGTAAATTTTTACACGATTCCTTCACAAAATTTATGTGACCTTAAATTTACCAAATTGGAACAATGGCCCACCAATCCAAAGCCCCAAGCAGACAAGCTGGGTGGCATACAGGGATTTATACCAAATGTGAACAACTGCTTATGAGGAATTTCTCAGAGAGGATCCAGCAAGGGGTTCATTCATCAGAGCACGACCTTTCGGGCACTACAAGCAAACACCACGTCCCCATATTACAACACTACTTTATATGGGGTTTGGGACTCCACTGTCCTTTTATGATGGTGGGAGGGAAAATTCTAAACCTCTTTATTTCAGAACCAAGATCAAGACATCAACGTTTTCTCAGAATAAGATGTAAATGTTCAACAACATGGATGAACCAACACTGCTCTCTGGTTGCAAGTGGCATTTGATCCTTCCCTGCCATGACTAAAGGATGACCCACAGACCAGAGAGGGGTTGGATTGCCATTGATGTCATCCAATACAAATAAAATTTGGTTTACACACTAACTAGAAGTCCGCCAATGGCTGCCTTTGAGTGGGTGCCAGATTTTCTGTTGTGGAACGGTCGACTGAAGCATGTCCTAGTTCAAAAAGCCAAGATCTAAATGAACGGGGCAGATGGGGGGATGCAAGTCAAAGGGGAAGAATTTTTCAACAAGTTGTGAGGCTGCTTCAAACAGTGCAGGGATGTGCTATGTCTCCCTCTGGCATTCTTGGCTGCCTGCGTGCATATAAACTGCATTCCTCATGTCACTGCTGGGGCGCTATCGCCAACACAACCCATTTCCACAGGGCTACCTCTTTCTGACCCCGCCGGCTATTGGGGAATCATTCCGTTTTTACAGCCCCTGCAAACACAATCCAGTTATTGGCCGTACATTTGAGGAGAGATAATGTCTGATTGATGCGGGCAAGTGCTCTGAAAATGTGTGGTCAGTGCGGAGGGTGTTAGTGCAGGCTATGGTCATCATTCCCGGGCCAGCATGGGGCCCTGGCAACTTGTGTCGCTATGCCCCAGTCAGCTGACTGGCAGACGACAGGAATGTTGCCTAGGGGTGCGGGAGAGCCCACATCCTTCCATTAAAACTTTCACTCTCCCTATACACTTGAAGAAGGGTGGAGCTTCGTCACAAGCGGACGACTGATTTTAGACCATCCCTCCGACAATTATTTATGCTAGGAGAGTTCGCTAATTGTTGCCAACCTGGCTTTTCAGACCCACCTCGGGACATTTCACAGGTCAGGGGACGTTTTGTTGGCGGCAGGCCTAAGGTAAACCGCCTGATATCTGATTGGATCACGCGAGCGACAATTGTGACAGACCACAATTAACACGTGGGTGTGCCTGTGTTATGCAAATGCCAAATTGGACTAGAAAGGAAGTCAGCAGTGTATAATTATCATGGATTTAATGACACGGAATAAAAGAGATTGAAGACTAAAGGCAAAAAGGTTTACAAAAGACACGCATGAGGAATTTGTCGGTATCCACTGTCACACCTAGCCTACCGCAAAATTGTCGGAAGAACCTTTGACCTACCTTCGTCGTCGATCACGAACCGTCCGAGCCCACTTCCGTCCCGAATGGAATACACCACCTTCCCGTCGTTCCCGCTGTCCAAGTCCGTAGCAACAACCTGTAAGACTTCTGTTCCGACCTCCTCATTCTCATACACAGTGCCGTTGTCGACGAAGCTCGGAAATTCCGGCGCGTACAGATTCTCATTAATGTCGATCACCTCCACTTCAATCTTACACGTGGACGTGAGCTGTGGTGAGCCCTTGTCCTTGGCACGAGCCGTGATGTTGTACACTTGTCGATCCTCGAAATCCAGCATCCCGACCAACCGAATGACGCCCGTCAACCTATCCACGTCGAACTTTCCTTCGTCCCCGTCTTGCAGGGAATAGCGAATCTCTCCTCCGCGCCCCTCGTCCGGATCCTGAGCCTCCAGCATCAGGATAACCGCTCCTTTCGGTAGATCCTCTCGGACTTTGACCTTGTAGTTTTCCGGGATGAACTTGGGTGCGTTATCATTGAGGTCCTGCAGGGTCACGGTTACCGTGACAACAGACGACAATGGGTAACTCTCGTCTTGGTCGCTTGCCTGAATTCTCAGAGAGTGCACGGCTGCCTCCTCTCTGTCTAGTGCAGCTGTTGTTTTGATAACACCTGACTTCTCGTTGATCGAAAACTTTTCCGTTCCGGTGAGCAGGGAGTACCTGACCGTGCCGGCCGGTCCGCTGTCGGGATCGGACGCGTACACCTGCAGTATGGTTGACCCGATATCAATGTTCTCGTCTACAGTTTTTTCGTACTTGTCTTGGCTAAACCTTGGCTTGTTGTCGTTTGCATCCATTACATTGATGGTGATCTGCTTCCATGCCCCTTTGCGAGGGTTGCCAAGGTCTGTTGCAGTGATGTTGAGGATGTAACTCTCAGTTCTCTCCCTGTCCAAAGGGCTGAGAATACTCAGCTTTCCACTCTGCATCCCTATTGTGAAGCAGCTGTCTGTATTTCCCTCTGCTATCACATACACCACCATGCCATTATACCCTGTGTCACTGTCCCGAGCGTTCACAGTAGCCAACACAGTTCCAACCGAACTGTCCTCTCCTATATCGATCTCCCTCGGGATTCCAGAATCAATCTCAGGTGAATGCAGGTTCACAGTGTGGATGTCGGAGAAGTGCATTGTCTCGTCCTCTTCGAGAGCGTTGATGCGACTTTTCTGCTGGACTTTGCGCATGTGCTCCTGTGCTACACCTGTGCTCTGACACTGGAGGTTTATGTAGTCATTTCCTTGCATGTTGTTGGTAACAGTCATGTTGAGGTACACAGGCGAAGCTTGGTTATCTCCATCAGTGGCGGTCACCTTCAGACTGATGAACGACGGTTCAAACTGACCGATCTTACGAGCGAGAGTCAGGTCTCCGGATGTTGGGTTTAACTCAAACAAACCATTGTCATTGCCTGACAAGATTTCGTAGCGTACGTAATCGGCAGGATCGTCGTCAATGGCGGACAGGGTGTGCACTCTCTGGCCGATGGGGGCATCGCGTGAGAGTGTCCCCTCACACTTTACCTTTTCAAACTGAGGGATGTTGTCGTTCATGTTCTGTAGTTTCACAGGAATGGTCATCTCCGTTTCTCTCCTGTAGGGCGAGCCCCAGTCTGAAGCACGAACTCTCAGCATGTACTTCTGTGGCATCATCTCGTAATCCAGTTCCTTTGTCGTCGTGATCCAGCCATTGAAGTGGTCAATCTCAAACGGGACAGGGTTGACATTGGCCAAACTGTAGGTGAGATAGCCATTCTCTCCTGAGTCAAGATCGTACGCTGACACCTCCAGGACCCAAGTTCCTGCCTTCTCATTCTCATTGATGTTGGCAGACAGTTTTGAGTCGTTGAAGACAGGATCATGGTCGTTGGCATCCTCGATATTTATCACGACCACTGCGTTGTTTTTCTTCCTGTTGCTGGGGTTTGCACGATCAGTGGCCACAACGGTCAGCTCGTAGCTGGCCCTCTCTTCCCTGTGCAGCTCTCCCTTTGTGTAAATGAGACCAGTTATTGAGTTGATGCCAAACCTCAGTTTGTTGTTCCCCCTCTGGATGTCGTATACGATTTCGGCGTTCCTGCCTGTGTCTGGGTCAGTGGCTTGAACCATCACCACAGGTGTGTTTACAGGTGCAAACTCACTCACTGTTACCTCATACCTGGTCTGACTGAACACTGGTGCATGGTCATTCGTGTCCATGAGTTGCACAAATACAACTTTCTCTGAGAACTTTGGAGGCTGGCCTTTATCCGAAGCCCTCAGAGTCAAGTTGTACCCATTGGGAGTTGTCTCCCTGTCCAGTGTCTGCAGCACTTTGATAGCATACTCATTCTGTGAGCTGCCTGGCTGAATCTGGAACTTTCCATCTTCATTTCCCTTGATGATCTCCAAGCCCTGAATGTTTCCATTCCTCCCACTGTCCTTATCCGTGACAGTTATGATGGCGTACGTTAGCGGCTCGGCATTGTGCTCAACAACCATTGGCAAAGTTCTCACCAGGATGTCAGGAGCGTGTACGTTGTCCTGTACTACAGTTATCTGAAGTCTAGACGTACTGGAGAACCCTGACCCGCCCGGATGGAGCCCTCTGTCTTCAGCTATGATTGTCAGCTCGTATCTGGGGGTCTGGTTGTAGTCAAGTTGTCTTGTTAGAGACACGACTCCACTTGCCGGATGAATCGCAAACGTGTCAGTCTCTTGGCTAAAACTGTAGTAGAATTCTCCGTTGGTGCCGATGTCCGCATCCGTGGCCGTTACCTGAGCGATGCTGGATCGGATTGGGGTATCTTCACTAACCGAGATGTAGTAGGATGTTGGTGAAAACAGTGGTCTTAGGTCGTTCATATCTTGTACTGCTAGAAATACGTCCGCCCAGAACTCTAGTTTCCTACTGTCGCTTTTCCTTACTTCCGCTTTGACACGGAGCTTATAACTATCTGTGACCTCTCTGTTAAGTACGTATGTGTTACCCCCTTTGGTCCTTATTCTGAGAAAGTAAAAATCCCCCACTAGATGCTGCTCTGCCTTGAACAACTGGAGTGGGTCTCCATCAACAATGGAATACTTGACGCTGGCCGACAGATCTGAAGTGATGTAGATTCCCATTTTCTGACGGCTCTTTACGTAGGTCTTTGCCTGTGAGTTCTCCATGATCGTGGCATTGTACTCCTTCCGTGTGAATCGGAAGTCTCCCACTGGAGATTGCGTCCGCTGACAGACTGCTGGTCTGCACAGCACGGTGACGAAAACTATGGCACATATTCTCAGTACTCCTGTGTTCCCCTCCATCCTGAGTTGTTTAGTCTGGCCCAGCTACAGCACTCTGTAAAATCTGGAAGAAACAAAAGAAATACACTTGCTAAGAATCGCGAATACTAATCGGCAATCAGTCTAATCTAGAAAACTGCAGAAGAAGAAACAACAATATATGTACACAGCATTTGTTACCCGTCCTGTAAGCTGAAACCGCTTGTGCCTGGTAAAAGGGGGCCTCATTTGCATGCAGCCTTGAGGGTCATTGTAATCAAAGAAAGAAGGGTGGCCTCACGCCAGTCCTATCAACAGCATTTCAAGTCAGCTCTATAACCGCTGTTAACGGACTTGGGATCTGGCCCTTTCAATGCAAAACTCTCATCCAAGCCAGACACGGCATTCCTACTTCTTTGATTCAAAAGGATTGCCCGCCTTGCCTTTTTCCAAGCAACAGATCCCTCTCTGATGCGAGGGAGTATTGGGCAAGGGCACACAATCACATTGTTTATGTTTGAAAAAGCCTGATGTTCAGTTACTCCTTCTGAAAAGAAAAAACGGGGGCACGACACAAAACAACATGGCATAACGTTTTCTTACTGGCCTAGATTTGGCACACGAAGCCCTTTTCTTGCAAGCCCAGTGAAAAAGAAATATGTGGGCCCTTGTTCCAAAAAAATAAGCCGGGTTTACTTAAGGATCTTGCACAAAGACAGGGCCTTCAGGACGACTAAGTAAAATTATCCTAGAGTGCACGAACATCAAACCTAAACAAAAACCTTGAAGAGACCTCATGTGTGGTAACTGTTTTTCTAAAACTACAATGCCGTCTAGTGCAACTTCTAAGGGATGCATGGTTGCCATTTCCAAAACAAAAACCCTGGAACCCCACACAGCAAACACGGGGAAATCCAAGCCACCGTTACCACTACAACACAAAGCACAAAAGGATAGCAATACTCAGAATTCAACCTGTCTAGATATATCTAGAGATATAAAAATATCTCCTGTTGCATCTACTCACAAGTGAAAGGCAACATGAATTGCCTACATAATAGTAACCCCTAAAGCAATTTCAGTGATAAAATTTCAACAAAGGAGCCGATTTAAGCCCAGAAGGATACACTTGTGCAGGATTTCCTGTAACTAAGGTCATTTTTGGATATCGGAAATGTTTTAGGCAATGGGGAAAGATGTAGACAAGTCGTAGCCGGACTAAAGACCCTCCAATTATAGGCGAGTGGTGTCCAAGCAAAACACTCGCATTCTTTCGCCAGCAGCCTAAACTGTAGGCGTATTTACCAGGTCCATTCTTGGCTACAGACAGATAACACTGGCTTGGACTTTCCACGGATAATACAAAACATGTGGCTCTTTTTTGCCTCGGCGTAAACCATTTTATACCATGTAACACCTCCGAACGGGTCGCGGTCGTGAGCGTAAGCTCGGAAAATCCTCGGCGGGGATAACCCCGCGTCTGCCCCGAGGCACAGACTACAACCTACGGGTGTCCACGATCAATTTTCCTCGGCAAACGATAGCTCAAAATTCCAGACAGTTGAGCAGACTACCATCTTAAAATCATCTCCAATACACATCCCGTGCTGGACAGATACGGGGTACACCTGATCTTCAAATTGAAGATAATCTGGGGGGAGCTTCTGAACCGTAAATTTGTGGCCAAGAAAATTTGCGGCTTCACGGTCCACCAACGGCGCACGCTGTTTGCCCAATACGAATCCCCCAAATGAAGACAAATCGCATCAAACTACAACGGGAATAAAAATCGAACCAGTTTTAAAAGAGGAATAAAGGAAGCTTTGGCGTACCTGTAGTGTCGATTTGAGCGGGTTATTGGCAGGGTTTGCCGTGTCCCTGGGGGAGTTTTTGCCGAGAGAACTGGGTTAGAACTGATCGGGCAAGGGGCCTTACTCAGGCTCGGACCACCGAAATCATGGGCCAGACGAAACTTGGGCTACGAGCCTTTCGTAGAACAACATCCCACTCAAATATTACCTACAAAATAACCCCCAAAAGCATCACACAAGCTGATCAAACAAGGATTCTTACTTTTCCATCATTTCCATAAATAATCCGACGGAAAATCGTTGTAAATATGCGCAACAAGGACCGCTACTCGAGGCCAGACGACGCTCTACAGTGTCGAGCACTCAAAACACTCCAAGCTCCCATGAGCCCCAGATTTGGAATGGCTGTTGCACGCAAACCCATTTTTACTCTAATCACGGCCATTTACGGGAAAATCTGACTAACCACAGAGAAAGATCAGACACTGGTTGATATATCTATGTACCCACACGAACCTGGATTCATCCCGATCGGGAAATACGGGCCCTGTACTCTTGCGGCGGCTCAAGACGTGTTCTTCTCGGTCTCGCCATGCTGGAAAATCCGTCCCCTGGGCCTGCTTGACAAACAACGGGGATCTACATCCGCTCCGCACTACTTCGCGTCACTCAAAAGTACCAAACTGACCAGTCCTAATCTCCAAAACACCAAAAATGCCCAAATAAAGATCACGTTATGTTCAGAATAATGTGCGTATTTCCAATTTTGTGACTGAAATCTGAGGAAAGGGGGTTTTGGGGGGGAGTTCTCTTCCAGGGCGCTGGCTTTGGCGTATTGATATGAACGTCAGCTGGAGGTGGGGGACATAACTCCGCCCACGAGCACACGTTGAAATAAGACCGTCAATCAAGTGTCGGGTTTCTCTAGACCTCTCAGAAGCCGATGACTCGTCTCAAGGAAAATTTCTCACAACCACAACGTCAATAGCACAGTTTAGACTGTTTAGTTAGGAACGATGGCCCGGAAAAAGGACCGCCTGCTGAAACTTTGTTTGCTGGCTGCACCTTTGTTTACTTTGGTTACAGTTATGACGGGAGTTATATTGATTTTCCGATTGAAAACACGCAAAAAGAACAACACGTAAATAGTACAGGTGAGAAATGGCCTTTCGCTTTCTTTGTTCATTTTCTGGTTTTAGAAATAGAATAAAAACACGACCGAGTAATAAATAACGTCCTCTTTGTTTTAACTAGCAAAAAATGTCCTAAATTTTCGTAACCGATGGATCGGCAACTACCTAATAATACGTGTCTGAGTTTTGATGGACTAGATTTCATTTCGACCTGCCTCGGCCAAATAACAGGGCCCAGAAATCGCCATTGGTAAAAATCCGGCACATCAAAGAGTATGCCGCTTGCACGTAAATGTACCCAATGACAGATGGAACTGCGATAAGGGTCGACAACCCGGGAAAGTATGCTAAATTGTCGACCTCTATCCTTGTTAACACCGGCGGAGCGTGCACGGTGCTGAATAATCTACCCCTTTCTTTAAAAAAAACACACACGCAAGAGCCTATAAACCTTGAACCGCGCACTACTTATGTACATGTCACGTCTAAATCAAATACGAGCACGCAAGCCGCCGTGAGCGACGAACAAGGAGCATATTTGTCCTAGCTAGCGGAGAAATTCTGAATAGAGATCAATCGGTTTTCAAATAATTGCTCAAGACAGTGGACGATTATGCCCCGCCGGTGATCCAGTCTTCACAGAAAGCTCACCTCGGCGGCGGTACAAAGTCCGGGATAGCTTCCCATTATACATACAGGTGAGACAGCTCGCCTTTTCACGGGGCAGAACACCGCCCCTTGTAATTCCCTGCTCCCGCGTCCCACGTGTAAAAGTCTAATCATTAATGCATCACTAGACGTATTCTCCGCTGAATGACCCAGATAAGTCGCTCTGTCATTACCGTTCTTGTTGCAGGTGAACTGAACGGAAGACACTACCCGTTACGTCATGTGTAAGGTAAAACCCGTGCTCGGGCAGGTTTCGAGTTGTGCGCACGGAAGCCGACCCGGTACGCCCGAACAGAGTCTCCATTGTTCCACGAGGCAAACGTAAGGTGCTCCTTTACTTGAGGAAAGAACCCATATAAGACTCCTTGGTCGATTATGACCAAAAGTCTAGCGGGGTTTTAAATTTCCCTACGTTGAAAACAACCAGGGCAGTGCCCGATACGGTCGGTGCCGTTAGATACTCGGTGTATTCAAAAGTGCCCATTTACTTCCAGCAGCTGCCAATGCCACGCTTGCATGGTACAGACCATCGTGATTAATACGAATAACCGAGGCCTTCAAAATCTGATTTTTATTAAATAATCTATTCTAATGCGTCTATCCAAATCAATATTTTCTTCCTGTTTGTTCTTTTTTTACCGTTAAGAAAACCTGTTATATAATCGTTACATACAGTGTCACCAAGTAGTGCGGTACAATGGAAATTGTTTACCTCCAACGATAGTTGATACAAATGGAACAAAACCATTGGGGATGTCTGTTTTGAAAAGCATACAGAAGTCAGAGGTGAGCGATACAGCAATGGAGACGACATCGGGCGTGTCACGTACACCTAACTAGTGAAATATTTACACACCGATGACGTCAAAGATTTGCCTTGTTAGTGATCAACAACTTACATTTGTCTTCTTCATGTAATTGATGTATCGTTTGATTACATTGTGATTGAAATAGAAAAATTGATGATAACTACATTTTCTTTCTTGTGATCATTACTGGTGCCATCATAACAACTATGACACACATACACGGTACCCAATGATTTCATGCAGTACTGGCCCCAAGCGCTAGGATCTACAGAGGGAGCATTTGATATACTGGTACTGGTGAGACTACTCGTCGATTTTTCTGGAAAGTGAAAGAAATTCACCAGCGAAACCATGACGACTACCTCTGGTGTCACACGTTATGTCATTGTTAAAAGAGAAACTAAATCCCGAGACTAGAAACTGGGTTTTCAAATTTTACGCCAAATGATAAATTGACCTGGGAATCCCAATATTAAATACGTCGCCATGGCAACAGTGCTTGGTCTCCATAGAAACGGGGGTTTAGTCACCGTTTTTTCCTGGTAGAAGCAAGAAAACAATCCTCCTAGCTCCATATTATGATTCACTCTCTCATGTTTCCTTATCAGTTTCGCTGACATTTCTGGATCGTTCTCATGCAGTCCGCAATGTCATCTACCTTTGAAATCATGACGGCGGTTTTGTTTTTATTGATCCTTATTTGGTGCTGACAGACGGAGCGTTGCCTGGAGCCGCATGAGGGACGGGCTACACGTGAGCCCATCTCTGTTCCTTATCGGGTCTGGCAGCGGTTCAGGAACCGGAGAGCTCAACCATTTCAATGAGTTATGGATTGAACACGAGAAATCGTCTCGGGGAAGAATTTATTACCCGCCATGGCGGCTCCGTTCCGCTTACGCGCGTCCGGCTTGTGTATTCGATGTGCGGCAAAATTTCATCGTTTTTCTCTCTCGGAGAGCCCCCTTCGAAATTGGACAGTGCAAATGACGCAGAAACGTAAAATTAGTTTGTGAAAATATTACAACGTGTTGACCTTCGGCCCCTGCACGTCGTAAGAATGGCGGTGCTTACGCTGGCCGGCAATCTTGTCTGGTGCAGGTCGAGCTCTAATAAAACCGATACCAGGTGTGCATTGACTTTATTGGCGGGCCCGCATCGCAGAGTTAGAGGGAATGATTTTCCCGCGTCTTCACGGCCACGGTCGGCAACGATCTAGTAATGACTTTCCCTCAAGGCCATTTTCCATCTTTCACACGAAACATCTGTCTTTTCCCCTTCTGGGAGAACGGAGAAAGACAGGCGTACCGATCGCCGCTAGGCCGTCTCTCTAAGGATGGAAGACCGTGATGACTGGCGGGGTTTCGCCAGAATTTAACGTCTGTCTCCTGGCAACTTTCCTGCGTAGCTACCTGGGCCATAAATACCTGAATGAGTCATAGTGGTACCCATAACAAACTGGCCTATTGATCAGACTGTTCGAACCACTGGTTCATATATTTCCACGAATTGCTGACTCAGTCGTCGTGCGATTTAACCGTATAAAGGACCAAAATCTGCCACCCTAAGAATATAGATGCTGAAGACATTAAACAGACAGCACCTACCAAACAACGGAAGATTTAGACCAGCGCCAGCGCTTGTAAGTCTTTCAAGTTACCAAGCTCCAGATCAACCGATGTATCCCCTAATTTGCTACCAGTCCTTAATTTCAGCACGGGGCTTCGTCCAAACTTGAAGAAGAAAAGAATTAATTAGTGTACGTTTGTTTGACTAGTTACGCATGGGCAGCGGTAACGTACGATTGTACTTGAATTAGAAATGCTAGCTTGCCTAGAGGTTGTTTCCTAAACACTTGAATCCGTCATGGGCCTTTTCGGAAAGCAACATCCGGATTACGAATTTTCTGCGATTGTGCGAACCAAATTTCCTTTTGTTTGCCATGGCCACTTAAACTTAGTTATGTGAGTCACTTTTCCGCACAAATAAACATAAGTTTACCACTCCAATTGTTTGCTAATTCTTTATTTCCTGTGGAAAAAATTAGCACAAGATGGGACACCTGTCTTGTAAACATTACAATGCGTCACCTACCTGCACAACAAAGGTGTGCGGGTACGTTTACCTGCGGTCAGGTATCCGTGTGCTTTTTGTTTGCTCAAAAGGCGGGGCATCGCTACTTCCTGCGCTGATCTAATACAGTGTATATATACACACAGGGACCGAGTCTGCGCACTTCGGAGAAACCAACAGGTCACGTAGCAGGTATGTTTCCGTCTGATTGATACAGTATCACGTTGTCTGAACGAAACAACCAAGCAATTAAGAAACGAAATCAAATCGTAGGACGATACCCAACTAAATCCTCTACACCTTACGCATAACAATCTTGGTTTTTGCCCCATTAAATTATTACAATACACTCAGTAACTGGAATGAACTTCAGAGTTGGTATTTCCAATCTTACATAATTAGTTAGGTGAGAGATTTTCCTGTGAGTGACATCTATGCGAAGTAAGCACACACAACTCACAGCGATGGCTTCTCAATAACTGAAACCCTCGCTGATCCCTTCTGTCGAATACTGTGGGTTCCAATCTCACTTCATCAGCCCAACACGCACCCAGAGGACCTTTTTTCATCAACCAAATTGCAAGTGGAAGCCCAGGTTCTGGTTGGGGATGGACTTTAGGAGGCCCTTACCTGTATTACATCCATCCCGTTACAATCGTCGCTCTGCGGACCATAAATCTATCCCCGAGCCTAACCAAATTATGAATATCTCTTCGTGGCTGCGAGAAAATTGAAAGAATTACAAGGCGTTCCCAAGGAACTAAACGCCTTACCTTTGAAAAGGAGCCCGCACCACGACCGTTACACAAGAATCGCAGTGTTAGCGGCTGGACCACCTCCAAGCGGAATTTAGAAACGCCAGAACATGACTCACACTACGCTACAGTCTGTCCCTTCTGCTGCTACCCGGCGTTTCAGCGTTCGGTGTGTGAAAACGAAAACGTACACCCACTTCCCAGAACAGTCCAAACGACTCGTACAACCCTAGCGTATCACTCCGCTAGAGAGTGCCGGAGAGTGCAGGTAGAGCTACGTGAGCCTTCCTCCGCATCTTGCTCAGTGAACATCAGCAACCAGCAGACGGAAAAGCATTCTCTCTCTCTCTCCCGGTGTGGGTGCCTGTCCGGGCTTGCGCTCTCTCTAATCTGTATGCAACGAGACACACCTCACAAGGCTGGTCAATAGATGCCGAGTGTGGTAGCAAAATGAGAAAATACACTGGCTCGATACTGATATACCCACAAGTAACGGCACAGCTCAGTGGCTCTGAGCCGGCAGCGTGTGCGCAGATATTGCTCTGCGTACATACGTCACGGCCGTCTACGTTTCCTCCACCTGCCGCGCACAGGAACGGGTATTTTTACCTTTCACCGATGTTTTTTTATAAAAAGAAATATCACGTTTTAGGGAGGAGGTAGATTTCTATCTCCAAAATGAATCGGAGAAAGCCAGCGGTAAGCTGGGCTCGTTTCGCACGAACGTCGTCTGATATTGAAGGGTTAGGACGGGTGAGGAAAAGGCGGGAAATCCGGAACCTGTTCTATCCCCCGTTGATGCATAGCTCTTTTGCGTTCACCTGTAATCTTATTCGGCTTTCTTCCTCCTAATGAAGTGATGGGTGCGGCTGCTGTAAATCATGCAAACTTTGCATATTTTTCGGTGTTGTCCAGTCAAAGCACAACAGACAAGCATGATTATGACTAAATTGTTCGGTAACGCCACAATGTATAGTACATGTATAAAAACAAAATAGCTAGTGTTTTATGCTGACAATAAATACACCTTTTGTGGGATATTAGATTTGCAGTTCTGATAATGGGACCATGTAATGCGTGTTCATAGCGACGAATTTTTGCATCTTGTGTCGCCGAAAGAAGGAAAAACATGCTAATTTTGTTTGGCGACATCATCGGTTATTTCCAACCGCATTACAGATGACACACTTGCATCTCCACACCCTCCGTTATCATTATCCAGCCTACATTTCCACTCAAAACCTGTAAATCCTTCTTCCCCGGTGTGCCAACAATTTATGAACCCTAAACACCCACTACTTCTGACGGGAACTCTTAATCAAGTGCGCTTCGCTGGATTGGCCCAACCCATCATACCAAAGCACGCGCCGTGAATCAACAAAAAACTACTTGTCATTTTCATATCACCCGGCGCACTTTCATTTACAAGTTCGTCCGGTAAACTGTTTCTCCCTTTAGACCATTGATTGCATGGGGTGGCGGTGCAAACTACATGGCAGTGATATCTGTACTGGAGGGACGGTAATGGCATTTTGTCAATGGTGATGATACTTGATTTCTAATAAACCTCACGTCAAGTTCGTGTGCGTACGAAGACGGATGGAGCGCCGAGCGTTTTGATTAGAATCGGTCGAATCGTGACCATAACTTCTGCCTCCACCCAGCTCCAAGGTTACCCCAGGCGTGACTCTGCCCTCACGCGAGGGTTTCTTCCGGGAATTCGAGACGTTTTCAAGTTCACGTATCTCGTTAGCTTTTCGTTCCCGCACGACCACCCGCGCGGCGAGAGGTGGCCGACCCCCATCGCAGGCACGTAAGGAGCCTTGGTAAGGAGCCGTGCAGTGCGGCTGCGCGGGGATACCTTCCCGCGTTCAAACATTTTACACGGCGCCATAAAATTTCTATGGGAGCAAGAAGGCAAATAAAACTCGTTTAAAGACAATAAAAACCAACCAAAGGTGCCAATATAGGTTTGTCAAGTTTTTTTTACAGGTAAACTACAACTCAAAACCGTAGCAGCCTCAGCATAGTCATAAAAATTTACGATAAAGCGTAAGAATTTTGCGATTGGAAAACATTTATGAAGAAATTGAAGGTAATTAAGCTGATGTTTATGGCGAGTGAAACCGCGTTGTAATTCAAGCAGGTGGCGTATAAAAAATCGTAATCTAACGTTTTCCCGAGTGTCTCCTTATGGACATATTGAAGTAAGCAAAACGTACATAATTGCAAACAGGCGGAGATAGAAAATTAGAGAATATATGAAACAAATATAAGTAATCAGACTGGAGCGTTAGAATTTTCTCGTTACGATCTATTAACTTTCTTATACAATTTGTTCACCATATCACCTAGCAGATTTCTAACCCACACAATCCTCGGGCGCAGCAACCTTAATTACAACACAGTCAGTCACTCTGATACCCCGGCGTAGTCTAAAGAACTGCATTATCGTTCATCATTGCAATTACACACTCCTTTCTTCATCCTGACGCCGGAGCTTCACATGAAGTAAGTACACAGTTGATAGAGAAAAAAAAACATGCAATCGTCAGAACAGAGGTAAGCTTCCCCCATACATGCATCTTATCGTACAACCAAACGACTACCAAAGCAGTTCCCTTCGATACCTAATTGGCCAAGCGCCCTGCAAGGTAATTTTTGCCAAACGAGCTGCCGATTAGTTTTCTCAAGCGATTGTATTGGAAACGACCTGACGAGATTACAAAATAGGCAGTTCCAGAAATCCCCATAAACTTGTGCAGCGCCAGCATGGACTATTTAGGCATTTTTGTGTGCGTGTTCAAAGAAAATCATCACTGAGCGCTATATACGTGTTGCAAACATTGCTTGTTTGGTAGTAAGAAAATTACATGGCAGTCTTAATAAATGAAGGATTCGTAGAAAGATTGAGTGGTGATTAAAGAAGCTGTGACGTAAATAACCTGCCATGTTTGCCGCTGGTGGCAAAGAACTGAAAATCTCCAAACACATTCCTCCAACGCGTCGATCGTAAAGCTGTGTTGTGAATCCTCTGTCTGCACTGATATCCAAGGGAGAGATCACAAATTAGGCAAATTGCGTCGAACTGGCGCAGGGTATGATTGATGCTTGTGGAGGAAGGAGGATTGTAAACCGACACGGGTCAGGAAAACTGCGGAGTAACGGAACTCTAGAGAGGATGGAAACGCCGAAATTTATCACGAGACGTGAGTGGGTGTGTATCGCCAAAGTGCGGGGATTATATCCATTTGTAAATTAACTCTCCCGTGGACACCGGCCAAATAACTAACCGAACCTGAAACAGGAACGGATATGTGATCGGCAGGGTGGGGTGTGCCTGGAAACGAAAACAAGAATCGGTAACCTACACTGAATGCTAAATACAAATTCAGTGCGAATGCGAAAGTTCTGTTGTCTCGAAGCTATCAGAATAACTAAAGTATGATACATGTATATATGTATACAATCATTAGAGATGGGAGACGAATCATAATATATACATGTCACTCAGTATAGGTATATAATCCTTAGAGATGTATACATATATGTATATATTATAATCCTTAGAGATGCGAGACGAATCACATAATGTATATAGGTATAAAATAGAGATGTAGACATACACATATGTATATACTATAATCCTTAGAGACGAATTATGTACATGTATACATGAATACATAACGTTACATGTATACATGTATAGACTCCTTATAGCTAGGAGACGAGTCATACTGTAGTTATTCAGATAGCTTGGAGACAGCGGAACTGCTAGTTGGTTCCGGGAAATTGCACAGGAACAGGCCAGTCCGATTGCCGCGCGGAAAGTTTGTCGCATCGATCCATTCCTCGTCTTGCATTTTCCGGGACAGACGCGACATCTGCGCAGCCCGACATCCCTTGCGGGGCTGGCTGGTGCTGGCGCCATGTCTGTTTGAATGGGCGCTCCTGGGTGGTAGTTGTAGCAAAAAAAACTAATGACAACCAGAAAGGTAATATTTGCAATGCAAATACATAATGTTTACCATAACATGGT
This sequence comes from Branchiostoma belcheri, assembly GCF_001625305.1. Classification (NCBI taxonomy): domain Eukaryota; kingdom Metazoa; phylum Chordata; class Leptocardii; order Amphioxiformes; family Branchiostomatidae; genus Branchiostoma; species Branchiostoma belcheri. Next base: position 2,336,133 of record NW_017803379.1, on the reverse strand, counting down.
CTAGCCTAACAAAGTACTGCTCTGTTAATTGTTACTCAAATACATTCATATATAATAAATCTATATGATGAGCAGCCCCTCCAGCTCTGTCCTGCTACATAATGTAACTCAATACCACAGGGTGTATGCTACAGCATCAGTTACCATGGTGACAGACGTCTGGTCCAGATCATTGGCTTTATTTGTTTGGAGAAAAAGAAGAGGAAGAAGAAATAGAGCTAAACAATATTTTTTACTTCTGCGAAGGTATACATGATAGCGAATGTCCGTAGAATAGTCAAAAATTGAAATTTCCCATTTTTAATATGGTTTGGTTATGAAGCGTGGATGATTGATGACGATATAATGAGTTCCCGCTTAAAGATAGTATTCCTCGGAAAGATGACTTTCATATTTCCTGCATCTAAGCAGGTTTTCTCACCAGGACAGGTAAATCGTTTTCTTGTCGTGAACGTCAGAAGCAGACTGGGATGTCCTGTGTGTTATCAATATCTCGTCGCTAAAAACCTAGCGGGAACATTGTTGTGTCTTCATCGCCAAATGTTGAAAAGGATAATCAAGTCACTTTTTGCCTCTAGTTGTAATCCGTAAAATATGATATCCAAAATTAACGAAACGATTACAATTCTACGATGACCACCAGGTATCAAGTAACTCTCTTCCATAATTAAAGTAAATGGCGGATGTAGAAGGTTTCTCCTCAAAGCCCAGAGAGAATGCATAACTACACTGTACAGGAAAGACCGGGATTGGCAATTTCCGACAGAGGTACCAAGAGAGACAGAAGGAGGTTCAGTATGTTCGCTTGTCATCAGCAGACATCTAGGCACACATTTCTCTGCGTTATCATGACGTACATTCTTACGTCATCCAGTTAAGTGACTTATGTGTAGCCTACACACACAATTAACACCTAGATACACTCGCGGAATGTCCTCACACGCATGCATGGACAATCCGCACGTTTTCGTAGACCATTTATACACGTGTATCAACGTACATCCACATATCTTCTATACATACACGTGTTAGTTACACATATTTATTGTAATTACAATTTTTCATGACTTTGACTCAGTGCCATTAAGAAGAATTTCCCGTACGAGATCTCACTCTAGCCCACTTATCACTACAGTTATTCAATAAGGCACGCAATTAACGTTAAATTGGCTCTTACGTACGTCACATATAGTCATTGGAAAGGAAATGTTTCAAGCTCAAGATCTTCGACGAAACATCCGCACACCCGCTCACGCGGCTGCATTCTACATGCAGTTCCTTTTGAAGACTTTAGAGGTGACATACCTGTTTATTATGTTGTGTTACTTATCGCTTTGGAATAACTTGAGAAAACAGTTTGTCATTTCTTAGCTTTGGGAAAACGTGAAAACGTACTCACAATATCTGCTTCTATATCGCAGAGCAAAAGGACAAAGTATTGAATGAAAACGCACCCTGAATGCAGAACTAAGGACGGAGCCAGCTATGACGGCTGTGGGAACGCACGCAGACACTGTACGCTGAGTGATTCCGACAGGGTCCTGGTTTATAGATGCATTAGAAGCGCTCCTCTGGAGGATCCAAAAGAAGGTGGACTAAAAGGACAAAAAAGTTTCCTAGCAGTTCCTTCCAGTGATGAATAACCGGGCTTATCCTGACTTCTCGTCACCCCTAAACGCCCGCTAACGTTGCCGTTGAACAATGGGGTCCTTAACGAGGAAGCCGGGCGAAGTAGCCGTAGTTCGCCATGTAAGCCCGCCGCCTTATCAATCCAGCGTGGGCGCCATTGCTACAGAGTTGTTCCTATGTCACAAGGACCATTAGAATGGGAACGATATTTTAAAGGCGAATTACTGTACAAAGCCACAAGTTTCACAAGGGATAAAGATATGTTCACGAGCCATAGATAAAGATATATCCCATATAAGTCGTAATCAAACAATGGGCCATCTCATGATGCCAGCCATGAAACTATTATACAAGTATTTTCAGTATGTTTATCCGTCTTTTTCAAGTTTACAACATTACACTACCATATCCCTGGTATACTTCGAACCTCTACTGGCTGTCAAAGCCAAGAAACTTGGCAAGGAAAGTGAATTCAAAAAAAGCCAATTGCTATCATCCCGAACGAAAAAGAAATCTACAATGAGACCCACTCCGGCGATGTAGGATCAAAATGTCACACAATAAGAACCATCGATTTCAGCTCATCCTTCATCTCCGTGGCAGGTAAGGTCAGAGGTGACGTGAGGTCACGTATCCCAGAAATCCCCACTCGCACGCGAGTCAGAGATTTGCTCTCCCCTGAGTGACGCGCGCCATTTTGGGAACTTAACCACAGGACATAACTCGGTTATCCACCTTTTAAGGTCGTAGATGGGCGAATGACGCTGTTGCTCCTACAAGTGGTTGTGTAAAAGCCAAGTTCTAGTGGAAATCTCAGGGTCGAGACTTCTCCACGGTTGTAAAAGCAATGAAAGTGGTTTTAAGTAAGGACAGGGACGGCTGCACTTGGCGCGAACGGGGAAATAGTGACGTCACAATGTGCGCCAGTATCCTCTTGAGATAAGGCGGACGTAAGAGTGTGAGATGAATTTGCTTTCACTCATGTTATTCACGTTTATTCCTTCATAACAATCCTCGATAATTTGCCGCTGGGAAGGAGGCGTAACAGGTTGCCGTAAGAGTGGAAAAGACAGAGAATCGCGTCTGTCGTGAGAGAGAAGACCGTTCAAACTAATGGTGATCATTCCACATTCTGGTCACAGTGCCATCATTTCGTCCAGTCGGCTACCAAGAAAGTCTGCCGATTTATTTCATCTGGTAGCCGCCGAATGCAATGTGCATCACGATGACCACAGGGCACAGCTCAAGTTGGCAAAAAGGAAAACGGCCCGCGGACCCAAGCGTCCGAGCTTTTAGCAAATGAAATCAACAATTCAGTTGCCAGATGGAAGTGTTAATATTCAGCGTGGCGCGCTCGGGGGGAGTGAAGGATTGAAGTTTCACACGCCAAGGGCGCGGTTTTGTCACTGTACGGGCGGAGTGCCAGACGAAGGGTTTTTAACATGCTGGGCTGTGTAGCATTGACAGAATAAATATACTCGAGAGTCACGGAAGGTTGGAGACGGACAGAAATGTAATTTCGGGCGATGTAAGTAAAAGACGAGACTCTATAGGAAAATCAAAACTGCTTAGCTCCTCTAATTGACTCTGTTCTAGATGACGTGGCGCTGAAACGCAGCTGAGTTGCGGAGGAATCTGGAAAAAATGTACCTTCATCTTACACTAGAGATTAAAACTTGCTCTCAGCGATTACAAATTCACAACGAGACCGACATTTCAAGGCCAATTCCGCGAAGACGGCAAATTACTTCCAGAGGAGTATAAACAGCGTGATTCCTTGGCCTTGATGTCTGGCAGCATTTCTTATTTCGACGGAAAATTATGCGACTAGACGCCGTTCTTATTAACGCTGATGTTACCGTAATCCCGACTGCGTATCTCGAATGTGAAACTTCAGCTGCGTCAAATACCTGAGCGACTCTCCATCGTACAACCCGTCAGTACTTCTGCTGTGTGATAAGTGTTGTGCAGACAACCGGGCAGTGCCGTGAATACTAAAACGGACCCACGGCTTCTGAAGGCTTATCTGGCTGAATCTAAGACGCCAGCAGTGTTAAACGAAGTAACGTTACGTTTACAAGACGTTAAAACGAAAACGTTATTTTGAACAGACCCACTAAAACAGCGACACACTAAACGCGACGGCAGGTGTTGAGATGTTATAATAAAATGTCTATCGATCGCCAAAGCTGTAATAACCGTCCCGCTAGCCAGGGAACGTTCTGCGCTACATCAGACGATACAAATGGCCGTTCTCGGCAACATGTGACGGCGACGTGTGTTCCACACGCCCATATGACACGCCTGAGAAGGCCCAGGGAGGATATTGGCACCTCTAAATAATTTATGGACGTCATATATTTCTCGTCGTTATTAGCCAGGTCTAATCTATCATCACGTGGAAGGGGAAAGGTCACAATATGCACTTGGCCTTTCAAGCTGCATATCTCAAAATGTCTCGTTCCCACGTTTGGAAAGATATTGAAAGAAAAGGGTTGTGGCACATACCTGTGATGGCGGTTTTAGATAAAGTCTGGCTCTTGGCAGAAGCATAAAAAGGTACTAGTAAGACGTTTTCCATATGAAGTGGAACGGGATGGAATGGGTGGAGGTCTAACGGCGAGCTGTTCCAAGATTTTACTGCTGTTTAAGTGCTGTTATTTTGTGGAGTCGACTTTTCGCGATAAGCGCAATTGTTACCTAGAATGCTGTGCATCCAATACTTATCGCACTCTATGGTTCGTGTGTATTATTACTCCGCCTATCACTTTGCAGTGCTCTTTTGTGTTATATCATTCTTTGTGGCGTGTACCAGTTTTCGTCAACGTTTGGGTCATGCGCACATGTAGAGGTCTTGAATGAAATCCCCAGTATGAGATTTAGCCATTTCTGACAGAAGACTCGTTGCATGCTGGGAATATCAATACTCCAGTGTGGTTGGGCTGAAAAATTGGCGTCAAGGATATAAAGTTCAGACTGAAACTGTGAAAGCTTTGAACCAGAGGTTTTTAAATACGCCTGGCGCCACAGCGGATGGCGCGTATTGCATGCTGGGAGAAATGCAGATATCTTGTCAAGTTCTTGTCCTTCAAATGGTGCAGTAAGAATATCTGATGAGGCTTTGCCAGGCAATCGTTCCTTTTTAGGTGATCACATGCAGAATCAGGGTGGATTTTAAAGGTCACTTTTCACGGCCACGTCCCGTTGCAGTTTCCCTGTCGTTATCAGTACTTGTTTGTGCACAGATCTGCTGGCACTCGGACCACCCCGAGCAAGCCAAGTCCACTCATCCATCCATCAAAACAGGAGAACAAATATCTTAAAGTCCTGGCGGCCCCAGGGCAAGACGGCCGTCCTGGCATGAAGACCACCTCGTCAGGCTCTCTTCACTGTCAATATTTTGACTCTCCGAAGGACTTCGAGAAATTGGTGTTTGTCACTTCGGTAGTGAACGCAACTGACAACTGCTGGCATTATGTCAGATCAGACGACGTATCTCAGCAAACTTTATTGACTTAATTTTGATGAAGCTTTCTACAAGACGTTGATGGCTCATTCTCACATGTTGTTGTGTAGCATTCAAGTTGCTGATCATTGATTCGACACAACTAAACATGTCATCTACATGATATTGTTAGGTTCAGGGCATGGTTGGCAGTGCTGAACTTTGAGCAGAAGCATATGTAGTTAGGGTACAGGACTGCAAACAAGCGTCGTGTTAGGTTCCGGTAGAACGGCCGTGTATGACGGACCTTATCGCAGCGGCCTTGTACATGTTTGTGAGAGCCGGAACAGGTGGTCATGGTTGTCTACGCATGCGTGAAAAACGTCCACAAACTTTGCACCACCGTGCGTGTATTACGGACGTGACAGGAGACAGAGCGTAGCAAATACTAGTATGTCACTCTCTGTAACCTCCCAGTGCCTTAAGCCAGACGTTTGAACCACAGGCACGGAAAGTCATAGTAATGAATAGTGTGTGGTGGCGGCCATGTCACAAAAACCAGATTGTTTCAAAGACTCTTCTTGCTCATTGAAACAAATGGCTTCCCGCCATGTTATCGCAACTTACATGTTGTTCGCCATCCTATGCCAATCAAATGTATTATGCTAAAGTTGATGAATTTACCCGAAGCCCCCATATAAATGACCAGGCTGACTTCAGCACAAACGGAAAGTTCCTCTGCCCAGAGATGATGTACATGTACAAGTGTACATCTCAGGTCTATCAGAAAACTGCTGTGTAGCCATTTGGATTTCAGACGTCAGTGCATTATTATTGATGCAGATCTTATCTAAAATACACTTGTATCGACCTTGTCTCTCAACAATAAAGGTATCGTCAAAGCGTTGCTGGACTGAGAGGCCGGTGTATACTTACTTCTTACTACTTACGTCAATTCCAGACACGCAATCCGTGGAACAGATGCAAGATTCTTCTTCTTGTTGTTCGTCCCTCGCGGTCCAGAATGACTAATATCCCTGGACTCGTCACTGTCTGGGCAGACGGTTCCGGACTCATGACTGATAGAAGATAACCTGCACACCAAAAACCATTCCGTCTCTCTGGATGAGATACAAAAAGGAAAGAAATTTCGACACGGACGAACTTCCTACTCAAAACCCCTTTTAACGGCCCGTGGAGGTCTGTAAACTTGGCACTGCGATTTGTTTGCTTCACAACATTGCTCCATCGTCAGGTGGTGTAACGACTGCCATCAAACTCCCGCGAGGAGACGGGTGCAGAGTTACTTACTACAGGAGCTGTACCGGGGCTTAATGGCCCTTACTTCATCAGCATCAAATGATCCATGATCAAATCAAGGGATTTATCGCTTGCTATTAGGCAGAAGACTATTTTTCGAAACAACCAATCACATTTATGTGCCACCTCTGTACCCCCCACACCCCAGTTTTCTGACCATGCAAACTTTGAACCTTTCAATTTGTTTTCAAATATTAAAGTTCTTTCTACCACTAAGATGTTCACATGTAAGTAACGTACGGAGTAACATTCTAAATATTTTGGTCATTATTTATATGGTTATGATAAGAAAAGTATTATACACAAAAAAGTTTCTGGCTTGTGAAATTTCAATTGTAACGTTTACAACTGTTACATTACACGGTAATGCAGATTTGAACTGTCTTCTCTTCACAAAGGCGATTACAACAAACATAATTGCCCGTCTCTCTGGGACATCCACAATAAAGCTATTGGCACCAAATTGACGTTCGTTGCTTTTAATGGTCCTACATTAATGCAACTAATCAATACCTGTGGGCCCTTTCCAAGTCTGTGGTTAAATTTTACTCCCAAGGGACCCCGACCCCTACGTCAGTGACTGAGTACCAAATCACTAAAAAGGCTCTCAAAGGGCACAGTCACAGGCAAAAATGTGACATTCTCCGTGCTGTAACACAAACGAAGGGACTTTGGTAATTGGCAGCGACAGCCTAATGGTGTTTGGGACTGACAGAGTCAATAAAATTGTAACACGGACCATCCTGCATGGCGCTTACAGAAAGCAGTCCCAATGACACGGTCCGTCCGTCGTTCCCAGTCATCAAGCTCTTGTCCCCAGGGCACCATTACACATCTCAACAGGGGGGAAACGTCCAAGTGCGTTGAGTGTTACTGGGCGGGGTTGATATGAACAGAGACTAGTCAGCTAATTTTAATGTATGCCCTATCTTATCTCCCCACATGGAGTAATCAGGGAATAATTGGGAGCACATCGTGGGTTGGATGTGAAGGTTATTTTGTGATAACACCTGACGATGGTCTTATTGTCTCTGCCCCATGAATATAAAAGTTTGTTTATCTCACTCCTTTTCTAAACATGAGGAATGTCGACAGGCCCACAGCATATACAGCTAATGTACATGTAAGGGAGATGGAGGGGGGGGGGTGACGTTATAAATCTGGTGGCAACTTGAACGACATTTTCTTCAACCACTCGTAATGCATTTAGCTTTGTTCGATCTTAGTTCTAGTATGCCAAACGCAAGTCTCTGTACTTTTGTCTAGTCGATAAGGAATCTATATCTATCTATAATTTCTATAATTGATTGGCAAATTCACCCCTAAATACTTACAGAACACTGCAAGTCTAGTAAAAAAAACAGAAAACACAATCAGACATCCAGGAGACAACTTTTTTCAGCGACCACACCGTAACTACTGACTTATAAGATGTGTGAGTTGAAGAATAGAACTACACATGGAGCGACGTTCATGTCCATTTCACATGCGGAATATTCATCTCTCCTCTTCTTTGTCTCCCCCAGGCGAGACATCCTTCTTCCTGACTTCCATCTTAAGGTGCTTTGGAGGTAACAGCCCCGTTACAAGGAGCCCGCCACACATATCTATTGCAAGTGAATGGGTCTTGGTGCGCGCTACCGACAAGGCTCCATTTGTCACAGCGGCGGTATCTGAAGCAAGAAGCAATGTCATACATCACGAGGATGGCACTTTAATGCGCTAGAAGACAGACGTGTATTATCTCCATTGCCATGCAGGTTCAGCAAAGCAGGCATGGGTCTCATAAGTAACGGGAGAGAAACCTGGATTACCGAAAGGATTCAAGACCAAAAGCCACGCATTGGTCATCCTCAAAAATCATCAGATGTAGAACTGTAAACTCGGAAGGTTCCGTATTTGACTCCCGTAAGAAAAGATGTAGTTACTATCGCTTTCAAATTTATTAGCACGTATTCCATCGCAAACGTATCGTAGAGCGGGCAAAGTCAGAGATGGATGACGGTTTGTAACTAAAGGGTTATGGATGATATCAATTATCAATCATTATACCCCATAAAAACATCACCATCCTTCAGAGCCTTTTACTCCGTTTTAGGCTATGACAACCCATCATTCCACGTTTGCAGCTCCCATAACTCAGCAGCATTTGTGGGGGTGTGATCAGCAACATAAGCCGGTGTAATACGCCGAGGGGCGGTTATACGCACTGATTTATACGGATTCAAATACATAATCATCTATATCTAAAGAAAGCATCGATCTGACGTCATTTGCACAGTACATCCCTTTTCCAATTCTGCCTTCTACTGCAGTTTTACGAGCAATTGTAAGGCAGAGTGCGTCTAATAGCGTACGTGTAGGTTTCAAGATGAAGTTTAGTGGAGAAATCCTTCAACTCAAGTCCTCAGAGATAAACATTCCAATACAACATCACGTGGAAACTTTTCTACCTGACCGCCGCGCAAACTGCTCTGCTTAGGCTTAACGAAAGCACCACAAACCCACTCACCTGCTCCTAATGCTGCTCGGGAGGTTGTCTGCTATCAGAAAAGCCCTTCCACCCGCCTGCTCGGGTTCGGGAGACGACTAGGATATCAGGGAAAACCCTCCTGTACCGCTTCTAAAGCCAGCTGAGGCAAACTACCCTGCTTTCTGAAAACCCTCCCAAAGCCTGCCAACAAACCCCTACGTGTCGCTCACGAAGTCCTAAGCAGGCTACCTGGCGGTGAGAAGAAATCATCTCCTATGTCTTTTTTTTTTGGGGGGGGGGAGATAACTACCTAGGTGTGCCTAGCATATAGCCTTCCCAAAGCCTGCTCCTGGAGGCTACCTCACCTGGCTATCAGTACTCCCTTCCACGCGGCTCCTAAAGCCTGTGAGCCAGGCTAGCGGAACAACAAGACGCAATTAAGGTACGCCGCAGACTGCCGCAGTACGGAGTGGCGCCATTGTCTGCTGCTCACCGGTGCATCACCTCCAGGCTTAGGAGCGGCTCAGCTTTTTATTGGTTTTGAGTTAAAGTTTATGGATAGAAGTTAATGAAGTGCAGGGAGATTCCCGGCATAATATCAAAATGATGAGGAATCTAAGGAAAGGTAGGGTTAATACAGACCGGCGAAACGTGGAATCCCAACGTAAGAAGGACTAGAATTATAGAGTCAGCCCGAATCGGCCGTAAAAGCTGCCTGTAAGAGCATTTTGAAGCATTACATTGCGGAACAAAGAAGTGACATTCGACACTGATCCGTAGAAAATAGGAGAAAATGTTGCTGTCTGCACCAATACGAACGTTTCAGGCTGAGTTGGTGAAGTTTTTATGGAGTGATTACATTTCACCGGCCATATGGCAACCAACACTACCACTCTTTACTACAATGATCCATCTGCGGTGTTCATCAATATCACCCAACACCTCATCTAGTACTGTCAGGAGTTTCTGCAGAAAAATGAAAGTGAAGATAAACGTGTCGACGAACTACAATTGCTCTGAGGTAATGGATACATCCAACAGTACCTACTGTCTGTAATAGTCATTTGTTACTACTGCCGACGAAATGCTGTCGGAATGACCAATGTCTTTGGCGAGTCTGCCCATTGCTGAGATGAAGAAGCAGCTGCAGAGAGTGAACCCTACAGGTGGTATGACTAATTCAAGTAGTTTGTGACGCCAGATAGGTGTGATGCTTGGGGGTCCCCGCGGGCTTTGCCAGCCATGTTCCACTTCAAAGCGCTAAATGATGTTTTCAACTCAGAGGAAGTTCTGAAAGACAGTGAAATGCGTGATTTGGCCTTCTAATAAGGCAATTAAGTTCGCTGACTGGCGAGTATTGATTAAGAAGTTTTATACATTCGTTGGGCAGCGCCGAAGATGGCAAGCAAAATAAAACTTACTAGGCAGGTGTGTTGGAGACTTGGGTTGTTTCAATACGACTGGAATGCCCAGGTTTGGCCCTAAAGTCTGCCGCTTACAGTACACTACACCAAACATAGGGCACCCGCACTGAACGTAGCCTCCATATCAGGCTTCATGACTGGCAGTTTCATTGGTTTATCACGTGCTATTTTATGGTTCCATCGGGTATCTGCCAGCCGTCCAGAAGCCTGCTATCTGGAGGCTACTCAGACGGTGAAATATTACCTTAAACAGGAAGCCGATCACGTATCAGACCTTCAGAACAGACCTGCGATCGCTGACATTAACGTACGAATTATGCAGGCTTAGCCTAAGACCCGAATGTAACCCTTTTGCCCGGAAGGTAAGCTTGTTAACCACAGGGCGAGCATGGTCACCACGCGCAGCTGGGCGGTGGAAACCCTTCGAAAGTTATGCTGTAACACCGTGGCTGTAATAGGGGCTATCCTAATGTATTTCAAGCTGACTACCAGACGACAAATTTCTTTTGAGTGGGTACAACTACATATAGCAGGGCGACACACTGCGACACTGCTGGTGGTTATGCTACCTCCTCCCACACTGAATGTGCAATCACATAAGACGATCACATTTAGTTTCTTGACTGAAAGGTTCTTGCCGAACGTCTTGTAGCCCGCGTCTTCTCTGCTCCTCCGCTACGCGCTTAATACATGTACGTGACCATTAGTTCTTTGTCACCCCGTGCTAAACACCATATGACAACCGTGCAGCCCACACACCTCATCCCGTGTGTACACACCCGGACAGCGGCCAGGCACACCACGGTCTTTTACCTATCTGTATTCACGGGTAGCAACGCGAGTATCTTATCCCAATTTCTTGCTTGAACGGCCAGGATTGATTAAATCCACTCAATCCAATTTGCAGGCGGACGCCTGGGCCCTCCTCCCTGACCAAAACCCGCACGCTGCCGGTGGACGTGATGTTGACTTGGCGGACGGTTAAAACGGCATTTCCTCTGATGTTCTACAGGGAAAATCCTAATGGAGACCCAGCAGTGCAGTAGGGGCAAATGAACTGCGCGCCACGAGTTTACGGCATGTGAGGAAGACAGAGAACCGGGAGAAACAAAGGGCGCCTGCAGAGTGAGAATTGTATATTGGATAGATATAAACTAATGCTCATATCAGTCAGCATCGCGCTAGGCGCGCTCTCTCTGAATTCAACCTAATGGCCCTACAAGAACTTTCATTTCATCAGGACCTTCCCGATGCCCTCCCATTCCCACGATACGGCCAGCATTTGTCTCCACTCAGAACCCACCGTCTCCATCAAGCGGACCCAGACCAAGGCATCGATAAGCTACCGTGGACCAATAAACTGGTTTGTGATGCATGCGATTCTGATAGTGTCGGGCTATAGGTCAGCAAATCTCATCAATGGCCATCCTGGACTGTTTCCAATCAAATGTATGAAATTATAGCCCTTGTGGAATGGTCCGGGTGGATTCGGGAAACTAAGACGTGATGAGAGGATTGCATAACAAGGAAAAAAACGTTTCCAACGGACGAACGAACCGTTCATTGATATGCCTGGACCGTGGCGATAGCCTTGGGTGCGGGTTTATCTGTACCGTGCAGAGCGTGTCCAATGGCCACCCCAAAGGGTTTAAATTTCTGCGTGACATCATTTTCGCGGCCATGAAGAATCGAAAGATAAGACAAGTTCTGGGTAAGCAAAATGCCAAAAGTTGATGGAGATACGGCCTCTCCATCCTCAATCATTTTATGGCAGAACTACGAAACCAAAGAGGTTCGGCAAATCGTCACTCCGCCTCGGATTGTGTGTGACGAAAAGCCATGCACCGTAATTTACCGCAATACCGCCCTTTTTAATGTACTGATACGAAGCACATTAACGGTATATAGACATGTCCCAAAAGACGTAGAGTACCGACGAACAGTCCCTATCTGCCGGGTCTGACGGCCCACGCTTGCTTTTTGGGTGTCCCTGACTCTCGGAAGCATTGCTGAAATAAGCAACAAATGGGCAGCCCGGAAGGCTGGGCTGAAAACGGATGGCTACTTTCTTGGGACTGACACGACTGCTGTGCAATCAAAGGCGCAAGTCGGTACACATCGCTGCCCCAGTCGCTATCGTCTTGGAGAGGTTGTCTAATGAATACTTGTTAGGCCTGGTGTGTGGATTCACACCGTTTAGCGCTCGCTGTTAGTGGGAGGAGACACACGACAAACCGCGGATCAACAGATGCTGTGCGGGATAGTTGCCCGCTGTGCCCGTGGGCCCGCATCGGTGTGTGGGCGGAGGTTTGAAACACGACTCAAGCCTCCAGCTTTTACTGTGCAAAACTACATGATAGTAAAACTTTGTTCGCAATAAAATGTGGAATGGATACACGATGAGGTCTGGCTGGTGAGAGGGAAGAGTGACAAGATTTTGATTGCGAAGCAGACGCGTCTGCGTGAAATCAATAAAAACGGCATTGCACTTGAACTTTGTTATCCGTAAAGGCATCCGAGGAAATGACAGTTTCTTTGTACAAATCTAGTTAGATGTATAACACGATCAATGCTTATCTTCTCAACATTTCCGTTGTTAGAATAACAATTGACTTATCATACAAGCAAGGCCGCTCTTTTCATCACTATAGACACCATTCAGAATTCTTTTATACATCTCAATTTTTGCGGTAATTCAGGGAGAAACCAAAATAGAGACGGGGAGGTGGAGGCCAGGGGGTGTATAACCTATAAAGAGGCATATGGGTGATAAATTTCCTCACTAACACAAGAAGCTGTTCAGAAGATTCACCCGACGGAAGGACTACCGAAATGGATTGGTATTCAAGACAGCGTTCATCTGTTTTCAGAGTTTTAAGAACGTGTGATCCTAATCCGGGCTCAATGTAAGCAATTACGTCTTCTTTGGTCATGATTAACGGTAGACTCCGGTCTAATAGATAAGAGTCAACGTTACCGGCAGCTTCTAACAAATTTGTTATCACAATCAGCAACAATCAGGGTGATTCATGACTTGGTTGGCAAGCAGGATCCGGGCACAGTTTGATCTCCAGAGTGCCAAAGTCTTGTCGATTTGAGACCCCAACAAAACAACAGATAAGTATCGTTTTCACGCCAGTTTTGAATGATTTTTTCCTGACGTTCTTATAGAAGAAGCAACATCAGAATCCCTTGAGATCTCGACCCTATAGTCTGCTTCTAAGAGCATTGAAATGTTCATTTGTTTATGAAATTGACTGACCCTTAACTTCATCATGTCAGAGTTCTGATTAGCAGACATAGGTATAGAAAACGGCCTTGCCAATGACAGAAATCCAATGACAGAAATGTAAAAGAAATCGAACACTAACTGGCAAGACATGAACTTTTCCCACCAAAAAAATGCGAGGTGATATCATGGAGGTAAAAAGATGGTGATATTCAACAGGATGTTTGGTCAAGATGGAGGGCACAGGGTGAATGACGTCACAATCCTATTTTCCGCCATTTTGAACATGGTGTGGAGGAGAATCGATTGGTGAATGTTGCGCGGATTATCACATGACGTCAGCTGAATTCATCAATTCTACCCTCCACCGTTCAATTTGACCCTCGTTACTTCCCTATTCACCATGTTAAGCAACACTCCCGACATTTAGTTAACTTGGCATTGCCTGATTAATACTGCACTTCTGTGTGCCATTTATATCCTTGGAAGGGTCGAGATTGGTTTCTGATTCGCATGCTGCAACATTTAACACACTTAGAAAACGCTATTTCATGTCGAGTCCTGTGCAATCAGACTTTGATCTGGGTCAAGGATTTTCAAAAATCACCCTCTAAGTTTGGAGAAACATAATTGATCTTCTATAGAGTCCCAACAGGCAACACAGCCATGCCCCAAACCAGCAACTTTCAATTGAAGGAGGTCTTTTGTAGGTTAAGCCTCTCTCAAGGGTATGATTAACAAACGGGAATTCAACTATGACGGAGCAACAACGGCAATTTCAACATCAAGTTCTGAGGTCTCAGAGGAAGGAGCGATTTATCATTTTGGCAGCTACATAGCAAATACTACATACATGAGACCTGCATGACCAAATCTTGCAACACAACGCTCTGACTAACTCACAATTTTATTGCCAGCAAGCAACTTTTACAATCAGAAAGTCACTTTATGTTTATGCCACATGTAGAGACACACTACTTCTAGCTGCTGACATTTTGCAGTAACATCGTTTATGGCAAGCAGTTGTAAAAGTACTCCTATAAACCAGTCTGGAAAATAAAACCATGGGGAGCTGACGCTTTTGTTGACTACATTCATTATTCACAGAAATATGCAACATACTGCACTTTGGACAACAAACACGTCTGGAACTAGACAGACAGATGGAAAATTCCTAAGGACAGAGTGCAGGTTGAAATGCAACTGCCACTCAGTGGTTAGTAGTTGGATAAATCCGCATGGATTGCCTAATAATAAATTGCTTCTGAAACTAATCATTACACAATGATATTTTCATTAGCAGCCTGGATGCACATGGCGTGGTCGGAAAATCAAAATGGAATCAACTTGGCAAAATTGGGGATTTCTGCCATCAAAATCCAATTAATCTAAAGCATGATTGAGGAAAATAATACCTGCTTGATTAGCTGCACTAGGAAATAATTTGGAAGCGGGGAGTCACGTCATAGTGCTCCCTCGTGTCACTGCATTTTCCCTGGGATATTGATGAGAATATAATTACTCCCACCGACAAAACTTATAATCATGCCAACAACTAAGGTATAAAGAATGGGGTCACAGTTTCCTCAATGTCACCAATTCATCATTTTATTATGAAATACGATTTTAGTTTTATTTGGAGTGGTAGGAGAAATGGTAAGTCCTTTTGCTAGCCATGACAGCAGGAAGCAATCATGCAAATTGTTACACCAATCTGTTTATAAGTAAACAACAGGTGCCACTGTTTTGACTCTACCCCTTTCGGGATACATACAGTAACCTCCTTCAGACTGAGATTTGCAGAAGTTATTGCTTGCTTCTGTACTTCAATTTGTTTATCAAGTCCTCTTGAAAATGTTATGTAACCGTCATGTCAACTGAAGGGATTATATTTTCACTTAACAACTTGTACAAGAACCATAAGAGACACAAGCAGAATGCAACATCCGCATATTATTGATGTAATGAAGCCTATATTAAATAGCAAGACTGAACAGGGAATACCCAGGATACAGTAATGCCGTGAACAGAAGCTAGAAGCACATTCACAGCAGGTATGACCACAGGTGTAACAAATGCGCATAGTGAGCGACAGGTAGGAATTTAACTACAGCAGCACTGACTTAGCCATTACCAACACCTGCCAATTTTCTAAGTGTTTCGTGGAAAAAGAGTCTTCTTCCTGGAAAAGAAATTGACATATTGGACAGCTGATTTTGCTGATTGACGCACACACCTACAAATGGAAAAATTCCAACATGTTTGAAGTAAAGATTGCTATTTTTAGACCAGCATCCTGTTCCCTGCCTTCAGAGAATTCGAAGGCATGCAATATGGACAGTGCTGATTGGACAAGGCCGCGGTGGGGGCTTTTGCGTCTTTCCGCAATCCATTTGACTGGTCAAGAGACAGACAGATGGTCGGATGTAAATCACCCTCCATCATCATTTAGAGCACCCTGACATTCAGGTCAGCTATCCCACCATGCATGGTGTGGCCTGAAAAATTCATGCCCAGCCCCATCTATTTTTCATGACTGGCGGTGTGATGGAATGTTTCAGCCCACCCTGAACTTGTGAATGAAAGGGTGGGAGGGACCTGATCAGTGACAGGGATTCCAGCAAACCAAGGAGGTTCTCTTTTAAACCTCCTTGAGCAAACCAAACATTTATGGAGAGAAACATAACATGGCCGCAGTTAACAGGTACATATGTATTGGCTCAATGGAATATATATCTAGTCACATGTGTAGACCAGAATGTGTTAGATAATTACAGTGTACCTTTAAGAAACTGATAGGATCCCAATGCAAAATCATCAGTATATTGTGCGTGGAAAATGGCTTATAAACTGTGTGGTACCATATCAACTGGGAAAACCAAATTATTCTTGAAGTTACTTCAAGAAGCACTAAAATTTCTTCATCATGTTCATCATGCATAACATGACTTAGGAAAAATGTTAGTTTTCATGAAATCCCCCCAGTTCAAATGGACCATTCCTTGACTCCAGGTACCCTGTCCTTCTGCCATGGCAATGACCAATCGGCCTAAATGTCCATGTCCCCATATCCCTCGGTATCAAATGCCGAGTTATAAAATCTGTGATGGAATATTTGATGACCAAACATTTCCAATCCTTTGCGACACTTGATCTTTATTGTTATAGCTTATAACATCAATTATTAGTCCCAGTCTGATCCTTGTGAATTATTGATTGGCAAATAGAAGTTCAGCAATGGCCTCAAAGGTTGTAACTCATACACACCCGCCAGGGCTAACTCTTGGCAATAAAAGGTAAGCTGCTTAAAATAGATTGCCTTTGGTCATCATTTTTATTTCTAACCACAGTTTTGTGGGAGGGGCTCTGAGGCAATGACCGGAAATTGTGAAAAGTCAGTGCATAGTGCATACACAAAACACATGTTTAACTTTACATTTGTTTATAAGAGTTCTGGAAGAATGGAAAATATAACTCATCTTGCACAAATTTCGCTATATCAATTTAAAATGATATAAAAACATTCCGTGTACACTTTACATGAGGCTTCGGATCTGAATTAAGACATTTCATGGAAAATCAAGAGGATTCTTCAGATACACTGCTTGGCCTTGAATATACCTCAGATGTCCCTTGCCACATTTTCATTAGTCTGAACTGCCACTGACTTTGGTCTTTCACAGGAATTGATTGGAGACAAAGCTGTAGTCCTGTACTGTCATTTATTGAATTATTCACGTCCACCTTGCTGGAGGATTTGATAATGACATCTACAGTGCACCTGTCTATGATTAATATAACTAGTGTGCCAACTGACGTTTGTATCACTGCAAATCACACTGTCCCTCTTAAAAGTGTCATTAACTTGTACAGGAAAAATTTAAGTCCTTGATGTAGTGTATTATATATATAGTTTTATTATTACTCTTATATATAAATCTAGATTGGCACTAGAAATATTTGGCATCAGTTGAGATGTGAAATGTAAGTAATAAAGCCAAAGGCTGGTGGCATGCCAACTGTCTGCAATTTCCTGGTATTATAAATTTTCACTCATAAAATATTTCATCAACAAAATGGATTGTCCTGCTGCCCTGATAGTAATACCTGATCTATTATGCAATGGAATGTTTTCAAAGAATTTTCGTAAGCTGCATTTCTATTTATTTCATTTTATCCCAGGTATGAAAAATTTAAAGCATACTTTTCTTATAGTATTGCAAAAGTCACACTGAAATTTATCTACTAGGCAAGTATTTCAAACAAGTTGCAAAAGATATTTACCAGTGGTAATCTAAAACCAAATTTTATGTGTGGTGTATTACAGGATTACCAGTAGCTTTACTGATACACAGTTTACCAAAACATGATGATAACCTGTTTAAAAACAATCATGTGATTAAATTTTTCTCAAAGGTAAAAGATGTAAAAATGATGAGTTTTGTACCAGGAACCTCCTTGTTTATACTATTTCCCTTTCTTTCCTTGGGAGGTTTTTCCCTGTGATGCTACCCTCCCCCACATCTCCCACATGGTAGCTCCCGGGATGAGCACCCAGAGGCCATTGGGAATGATGAAGAGGAAAACCAGCTCCAGCCAGTTGGTGGTCCCTAACATGGCGACATCGCTCATAGGGGGGACGTACATGAGCAGGTATAGAACCGTCTTCCAGAACGTCATGGTTTGAACCACCAGAGTAGCCAGGACGGTGCGGCTGGATGACTTGGAATTCTGCAGAAGACAGAGTGAAGGGAAAACGATTATATAATCAATAAAATTTTCATGACTTGACAATAAATCTTGAGATTTCGTAATGAAATATATTTTTTTTGTCACTTGCAATATGAATGAGAAGAACCGATATGTAATAAAAGCTTATTTTAACAAAACACATCAAAGCTTAAAAAAAAACTCCCTAAATTCCTATACCAACCCATGGTTTAACCGGAAGAACCAAAATGCCACCAAGCATGTGGAAATCTCCTGACAGATGAGCAAGATGGAACGTCTGATTCTGGTTATAAACACTGATAGATGGACACCAGTAGGAAATCAGTGGCATCACAACAGTCATCCGTCATTCCTTATTGATTTAGTGAGGGTCGGTATGACAGGAGGCAATCTTGCAGGCATTGTCTGGAGAATTGTCCAGCTCAGCAGCTTTCTTCCTTCCGGTAAAGGCTGTCCATTTATCATACCACCTCATGTAGTCGTTAGAGATGGATTTTTCTCACTTCTAATTATTCTTCTTACAGCAATTTCACAACATAGCTTCTTATTACATCAACTTCACAACACATGTAAAGACTATGCTGATATTTCTCAGTATGGATTAGAATAAGAAAGAAAGAAGCCTACAGTTGCATCCATCACTATTATAAGAAGCACCTCCCAGAAGACAACAAGCAACTTCTGGTGGCAAAATCCTGCCTCTACAAGAATATTGACAGCAGAGACAACCTGTGCTGATATATGATGTGCTTGTTGCTATCAAAATCCAGGAAACATATCTCATATTGGACAATCATATTCCGTCCAATGGGCTCAAAATACTTTTTCTGCATACATGCACTGGTGCAGGTAATATTCGCAATTACCTGCACCAGACAAATTTTACCTGCACCATTCAGACTTTAAGAAGTATGCATCATATCAAATACAGAAACCATTGCCTTTATTTCTTTAAACTACAAATGTGTTAGCAGCCCATGCAGTAAATAAAAATCCACATATACTCTTGGACCAGTGCACGTAAGATGCAGGTAGCCATCAGAAATAGCTGCACGGCCTCAATTGTCGCTAAGGACATATGCAAGGTTGAAGAGAGCTTTTAAACCTCTAAGTCTTTGAGTATTTCCAGCCCTGCTCCAGGTGACCAATGATAATGAGGAGGACTGGGGTAAATGAAGTGTGGGGCGGGGAGTGGTACATGGCCTGATTCTGTCTCTCCCCTCCAACAAACCTGTGTTTAGATATTGATTTTTATCCCGCCTGCATAGAGGGGTACTTTTCATCCCAGATGGGAAAAGGAGATGAGACAAACCTGTTGTTTCGTCACCCAGGAAACTTTATTAAGAGCAATTTCTTTCAATAACTTTCATTTATTTGAATGTCCTCCCACAAGAATACATGGGAATCAAAACAGTGGCACGTATAATTTAGAAATTCCCTGCTGAATTCCGATACAATGAAAATACAATGGACAATGTTAAAAATTATTACTAGTATGTTTTAAGACAAATGTAAACGTAATGTAAATGCAAAACTGCTGCCAAAAGTCACATCAGCTGTGCTTTAGGAAGTTAAAGTCGAGGCATCAGCATTTTCCTTTTTTTCTTATTAACTTAACAATAGGAAAAGCATAAACTTTATGACATCCACTCCCAATAATGTCATATTTTTGGGCAATCAATATTAAATGCATATGGTATTCAAGAAACTAGAGATAAGCAGATTCGCTCACCTATGATTTGATAACATGATGATATCAAATCGTATAGAAGTTCTTGGAGCGTATTACAATCTGGATAAAGTTCTGGTATTTACCCAAAATCAATGTTTGTGGGATGGTAATATTGACAAGTCGGTCTGTGCAATTGGAGTGGACCCAATGTAATTAGCCTGCCCCCCTCCCAACTGACCGCCTGCCAAATTAGCTACCAAATGAGCCATCTGTTCCCATCCCTTACCGATGGCCTATTGTTTCAGTAGACCTCACAGGTTAAGGTCCTGTCTTTGTCATAGATGTCAGAATCTGCCATTATCTCTTGTTATAAATTGATGCTGTACACTTGTGTGACATTCAATCGGTGAATGATTCATGCCCAATGGCTCAAAATGCAATTTGCTCCCCAAACGAATGTGCTACATGATGTAACTGCATATCACAAGAGATATCCATCTGCATTGAAACAGTCTTAAAGATAAATTTCTGAACACGTTTCTGTGGTATCTTTAGATCTAAGAACCTGTAAGAAGTTAAGGAATAGGAATTATTGCTTAGCTGGCAAAGGTCTAGGCAGGGTTACCAGGCCATGCAATATTAAAAGGAAATTACCCATTAGTTCAAAATGTCTCCATTCATCCCTTCACTATAATGCGGACAACAATTCCATCAGCGATCAGCATTTCCTCAAAGAGTGATGTCCCCAGACACAACAGTGTTAGAGCTGGCAGCCTTGCGTGACTCTTAAATATAGGGCTTAGTGCACAGCTTACGACTGGGGTCTTCAAACATTCTATGCATGTTTAAGCATCACCCAGTGTCTCTTCAGATTTCAGTCAAAAAAAGTTGGCAAACAAATTCCGCTGCAAGATTCTGAACACTTTCAATTCACCGCCTGTTGCGACGTTTTCCTATTTCCCATTTTCCTGCAGGTGGCTACAAAGCGAGACACTTTCGGATGCAAACTGCTTTTGGAATGTGGCCAGCAGCCTTTAGAACTCGAAACCCCAACGAGTCTTCAGTATTCAGGTTGATTATACAGTTTATCAGAGGTAATTGAAGCTGGTGCGTGTCAATTTACGACCAAAGTGAAACCAACATTGCTGTCATTTTCAACTTGAATATCCCAGTGATGGCATGCCCTTACGTTTGATCTAGGGGAATCACCATTTGTCACCATACAGGAGGCCTGTACATACCAGTTACTATCACAGGCTAACATTCTCATATTTAGTGACAGATTTACCAGTGTAAACTCAGAACAGCTGACGTATTGGTCAATGAATATTAGACATCCAGGTAATGAGATACACAAGGAAATTGTTACTCAAGCAACTGGATAGTTTTTGAAAACTGTCACGTTTCAAGTTGCATCCCCTACTTTTCACAAGGAAATTGTTACTTGAGCAACTGAATAGGCTTTTGAAAACTGTCAGACGTTTCTAGTAGCATCCACTACTTTTCGTCAGCTGACATATTGCCTACAAGGAGACTTGGGTCAAGTTTCATAATCCATCTCCTCTCCCCTCATCAAACGGTCTACCCCCATACAGAGGATGTGTGCCTACGTGGTTAACAAACGGAAGTTCTGATCTGATGATGAGAGGATTCTCTCCTGCTGACTGACATATTCCATGTCATTAGCAGACACACACATGTGGCGGTAAGCCGAAAAGCTGATAATTGTGAAGACGTCAATCCGAAGCCGCCGTGATGGCACTTTGAAAAGTAGAGGCTGACAAGCTCTGAAGTACTGCTGCTTAGAATAGAGCTCATAAATGGCATAAATTGAACCGAGATAAACAGCGCAAATTGGAGTGAAACGTGTTTAGCAGTGCATGGTGTAACAGATGGCAATATTCCTGTTGGGAGCATTTATGTTTGAGTGATGTACAGGTGAACATTGTTTGTTTCCTTCCACCTTTTTATTGCTGCTGCCATAAACTTGTTATTGTCTTCAGAACCTGTGTTGTGTATTAATAAACATCATCACAGATGCACTTTGATACAACTAATGGTTACATTACAATAATTACATGTCTCCCAGGATCTTCTACGTGCATATATTCTGTCAATTTATTCTTGGTATAGCAGAACGTATAATCAAGGTTATATCTTCTGGTATTTTACACATCATAAACTACCTGCAATGAGTTTTATGGAATTTTCTTGAAACTTTCGTGTCATTATACATAATTTATCAGATCTTAGCAACAGCATTCCCTGCCCCACACATACTGCTTGTGCAAGATAAAAAGTTTCATCAACTTTTCTGCAAACTATTTTTCTGAAAGATTCCTGAGATGAAAATCAGTCATCAGATTGAAGCTGCCTGCAATCAGAGTCTCTGAGGACTTATGTCGTACCCATAATATACAGTATATCAGTGATCATAGCCAGGATATGGGGATAACTCTGACAGCTTCCCTGCCCACCTACTTGTGTGAAAGACGCCTGGGAAGCAGGATGAAGGGAAAGGTCAAGTGAGCAATCACTGAGTGCACACCTGTCAAATTCAGCAACTTGACCTTCCCCCGCTAACACTTCCAGGCGCTTCTGCCGGATTGCATGCGCTTAATTCCGTTTCCCTGCAGAAAGCCTATCCAAGGACAGCATTACTTTCACGTGTATTCCCAAGGACAGTCCATTCAATACTTCCACTTCAAGATTACACTCTGTCGCAGTCGGACAGAAACTTCTTAGAGGTACAACTTGGCCAACGTCAGCCACTCAGCCAAGTTTGGGGGAAAGGTGACAATCTACAAAACGGCATGGAAGTTTTAAACAGGATTGCTTTACTCAAGGAGATTAAAAATCATCGCTTTACTTAACTTTACTTTATTGAAGATGCAACAAGGCATAACATAGCCAGCAGCCAGGCAGCAACAAGGCTGGCAACGGCTACTAGGGCCACTGACACGAAAAACATATACAAACTATCAACAGCGAGCAGATTATTATTGGAATGAGCAGAGCACTTTGGACTAATCTCTCTGGCTGTTCACAGCTTAGAGGTACA
Source organism: Branchiostoma belcheri (assembly GCF_001625305.1). NCBI lineage: Eukaryota > Metazoa > Chordata > Leptocardii > Amphioxiformes > Branchiostomatidae > Branchiostoma > Branchiostoma belcheri. The sequence goes on along the minus strand of NW_017803379.1, from coordinate 2,313,149 downwards.
TATCCAATATTTTGTCAAAAACTTCTCTGTTACATAGCGGATCATAATGACCCCCAGCGGGGGTCTTCACGCTTCGTTAAAAATGGAAAAATCTCAGGATTTATTCCAAAGATCTCAATACTTTAGACAAAATCTTGAGATCTTATGAGACAATCTCAAGATCTTTCAGAAAATCTTAAGATGAAAACGAATGGTCTCAAGATCTTCCAAGATATTTTAAAACCATCTTGAGATTTTTCCATAGCATCTCGAGATGCTTTAAAAAATATCAAGATTTTTTTAAAGATCTCATGATTTATTAAGTAATCTTGAGATTTTTAAAGCATCTCGAGATGCTATGAAAAAATCTCAAGATGCTTTGAAAACAACTTGGAAAGATCTTGAGACCTTTCATTTTCATCTTAAGATTTTCTGAAAGATTTTGAGATTGTCATGAAAAATCTCAAGATTGTCTCATAAGATCTCAAGATTTTGTCTAAAATATTGAGATCTTTGGAATAAATCCTGAGATTTTTCCATTTCTAACGAAGCGTGAAGACCCCCGCTGGGGGTCATTATGATCCGCTATGTAACAGAGAAGTTTTTGACAAAATATTGGATATGTACCTCTAAGCTGTGAACAGCCAGAGAGATTAGTCCAAAGTGCTCTGCTCATTCCAATAATAATCTGCTCGCTGTTTATCATAACATGTCTATCTATACAATAGCAATACAATAGACAAAATAAAGAAAAGTAGAAATGAGACAGTCGGAAAGTCTGTTGGGTTTTCTGTTTTTAACAATCAGGACAACAGGTGTTTATTTTTGCATCTGGCCTTGAAGTTTCTGATGGTTATAGGCTCAGGTACACTATTTATGCTGTAACAACACACAGGTCCAACTTCACTTCTTCAAGAAAGGGTAGAGAAAAGATGGAGGACGAGCCATGAATCTCTGACACAAACCCGAGACGTCAAACACGACGTTAGGTCAGGTTACATACATAATGTCATCTGTTTGAACACCACAAGCTCTGAAGGTCAAAAGGCGCTGAAAGAGATATATGGCACAGCTCCGGGTCCTCATCTAGTGAGACATAGGTAATAGATACGTGGTGTTACTGGTCCATTTGTCAAGCCCCAACAAAGTAAGCCAACGTTTCCTTCCCTCAGATCGGGGATTACTTACGGTACAAAGTTAACTGGTATATAGAGTGCTTGTGGCAGGACTTTAGCAGGTGTGAGTTATATTGATAGTACTAGGCTAAACTCTCCTGGCAACCCTGTATGTTTTCTTTTTCATACCAGTATCATCAGTATTCTATACAGCATGTGGAAGATACATCTTAAGTTTCTGAGCCTAGGACATGTAATGGATGACATCAATCCCTCACAACACTGAAGACTGGATTGGTGACTTTTGTACCTAACACATTCATTTGTAGACTCCATTCAAATCTGCATGAAAAATAACATTTTTTTCCTCATTAATAACATGAGCATAAATCAGCCAGGGTACCCTCCGGTTTACGCTTCTGTACTCCCTTGTGTTTAACAGGTGTCAGGGTAGCAACCATTGAGTAGAGGACCAGGACCACATTAACTAGGCTGGATATTATGCTGTGTACCATACATGTATGCCTACATGTATGGTACACAGGCTAAGGCATATCTAGAAGAGAGTTGAGGACCCCCTATACTGGGTACTGTTTGTCCTTTGGTCTGACTTCTTCTGACACATAGTATTATGTACCATAGTATGGATGGATGGTGGGCAGCCTCCCCCTTCCACACCCAAAATCAATGTTTACCTACATTTCATACCCACACAGTGCAGTACTAGTACATTGTACATCAACATGTGTCCTAATGTACTTTCAGAGTACTAGTACATTAGTACATGCACATAATCAGAGATGTCAGTAGGACGGGCCTATCTGATGGGCAGGCTTTCCCTGTCAATGTCTGACTCAGCAATTACTGATGTTTTGTAGTTTTGCAAAACTTGACAAATACAGTTGCGATGTATCAAGGCCTGACAGTCGACTGTCAACACCGGAGCTAATCCCTCCTCAGTGGTGATCTATCCCGACAACATGGGCCGTCTCAATATCAATATGGGTGGCAATACCACTTCCTGGGCATGCCGATATAGCATCATTCCAATTATTGGATTCCTGGTTGGAGTTAATCCTGGCAAACAAGGGGCTGCGCCGTCCAATCAATAGCACATCGCCATTGTGTTTGCAGCTCCATCTTGGAGCAACTGCCCGTGGCCCGTGGGGTCACGGGGTCGGCGCGGTAACAACGGCCGCAGGAAGTCCATCAACTTTTATATTGGATATCTCCATGAAGGGAGCTCGGTGGAAGTTTGTGTGAAACAGGAGAGGGCGGCGCAGAGCATATGTTTGAGAGAGATCCCCCTTACAGAGGGTTTTTCAAAGGTCAGGATGGCTGGGAGGATGAGTCTAAAGATAGGTTGTTAGAGCAAAATTTTGTATTTTTTAGAAAAACAGATGGAAACAAGCTAAGTGAGCATGAGGATAAATTGTTTAAGTGTTGGTTGCAACCTGCAAGGATGCATCTGCGATACGAAGCAAGTATCTCTAATATTATACTAACAGGTGTCTGCTCATGATACATTATATTAGGAACAGACCAAAAAGATCTGGGGCGGAGAATAAAAATGGGTTGAATCTTTTCTCCATAAAAGGTCAACAGATTGTTCCAATTCTTTTCCTAGTTTGCTTTTTGAGTTAAATTTCTTTTTATGAAAATGATTTTTTAGCAACCTTTTTGTGTACATGTCTCAGATATAGTACTGTTACCGATCGCTTCATTTCAACATTTATCAAACAAGTTATTCAATTGAAAAAGCCCAGTCACCTGTCAAAAGAGTTTATTGCACAGTAGCTGAGTACACATGTTACCTGTTGTGGTGATGTACATATGTACAACACTTTGAGGCTGGCTGAACCAGGAAACAGATCTGAAGTCTGTTACGATATAAACAATCAATCATGAACCATACAGTAGCTGCATGACTGCCATGAATTCAAGGTAAATTTGTAGCGTTTGTGTTACATGTGCTTACAGGTGGAGGGCACAGCTAAAAATAGGCCATCACCACCTTGTGATGAAGTGCCCTATACTTCAGTGTCTATAAGAGCTGACCTTTGCAATGGTTAATGGTTTTCTCCCAGTTCTTTTGACCCCTATGGTCATTTGAATCGATCAGCTATGGCCAAATTCTATAGCCACTTGATTTAGAAGATTGGGTGGAGGTGGTCGTTATCTATTGCTTGTCAACTTTGGTGAAATAGTCTAATTTTTAAACTAGTCATTATCAGGGAGTATATCAAGACAATGGACTGTGATCAAATTAACTTGGTGACCTACAAGTATTGCAGGGGCCATTGGACATGGATGTGCGCAATCTATCTGTCCAACTAGGGAAATTTACTGACTATGATTGTATAAGAAAGTACACAAGCAAGTATGTAGCAGCTTTACATGAGTGAACATGTGTGTGTTTGGTGTATAGAATATCAATGGAGTAGTATGGTGGCATATATAGAAAATATAAATGTTTAATAATACATCCCACTTTAATATTCATTTGTTTTGAAAGATAATCTTTTACAACACTTAGTAAGAAAGTCAAACATGAATATATCCTTCCCCAAAACAGAATCAAGAACTATCAACACTTATCAAATGTGTATATGGTCTGCAAAAAACTTCAGCCACATGTATTTTGATATTGCAACATCTCTTTTGCTGACACGCCCACTCACAAGTTTTCCCATTTTAAATTGACAGTGTTGCCAGTGACTAATATTTCAAACTATGAGTTGAATAGCTGATTTACTTATGACCTTCCAGTGCACACTTTTACTATCACCAGAATTCAGGATACTGCAGAGCCCAAATACAGGCAGATGACAGCTTCTCTTTAACACTGCCTGATACAGCAATACATCATTCACTGACAACGTAACTGCACGAGCAGGAGATTTTCCATGATGATATCATTCACATTCAAGGAAAGCTTGCCAAAGCGAGAGTCTAACGTCATACAGCTATTGAAAAGTCAGTCGCTGTGGATTATATGGTACAGGCCTTCCAAAATTCTTGATACATGGGCATGATTTGTGCAGCATAATCTTACATGTCTCATCTATACTGACAACTGTAACAAGATTGTTGTTGATAAATCATAACAGATGACGACATTGTACTTTTGATCTGGCTGCAGGCCCAAAATATATTGGGATTGAGACTTGCATTTCACAGAATCGTGAAGATATTTGTGAGAAGTGGTGAATGATTTTAAATTGGCATGCTAATGCTTGGGGAGATATTTCTAACACTACCCTTCCCTTCCCTTCCCATCTACAATGATGTCATAAAACACACACAGCTCTTAGAAAGCTAACTCTGCCTAACTTTACTTGCTACCAGAAGGACTTTCTAACAGATGATATTACATGCAAGACGCTAACATCTATTATCTATACCATTGATAGATAATGTTGTCTCAGACCACTGAGCTTTAAATTCCTTTCTCAGACTAAGACAATGCCAGTTTTTCACCAGTAGATAGATAGAGTCACTTTTGATAGGGCACCTACAGCTCAATAAAATACAAGTGAAAGTAAAAATAATCTTTCCAACAAGGTGAATTGAAAATCCTTGTCTATGCAGTGGTTTACAATACAACACATTTATAAACAGTAATAGTTATATACTGATGAGCTATTGTAAGTACTAAATGATATTCTGCAATAAGTGCTTCATAACATTGAGCCTGTATTTACATTTGTATTAAATGTCAAATTGCAATTTCTAGTGTTTCTGCAATCTGAATTTTTTTATCCTGCAAATAGCAGGTGGTTATTTTGAGCCGTATTTGGGAAGTGCCCTAATACACCTAACCTCTAACACACATGTACACATCAAGGGTTCACCACTTTCCTCAGGAGGACCATTAATAGTCTAATCCCGAGATGGAAGCCAGGTGGATTACACAAATCACTCCTAAAGGTGCCGTTACCGTGGAAACCTGCGTGTTTTACAGATTGACCGTGTCCACCCCGATACAAAATCTGCCCGGGCTTCCTTCCCATTGAAATGGCTGGTGGAATTAGGCCATGAGATGTAATATTCAGTCCGCCCCCTTTTGACAAGGTGCAGAGAGGCAGGCCCTAATGTGCCTGAGTGAAATGCATTTGTCATGTAGTGTGAGGCTTTGAAAGGCTTGATCGCCAACATCGAATCAAAGGTCCCCGAGGAATTGGATGATGATGCTATTAATATTACTGGATAAATATTGAATGTTTCTGAGGGAGAAACAAATTAAGTGGTTAAATGTATGCGTCGATACCGGGCATGACATTTGACCTCCATACGCACACACCATCAGTCATTTTACATAATAGCACTGGGATTACACTGGGCGCTATGATAGAAAACAGGATCATCAAAATTACTCAGGCTGCTTACTGTTATAGCTTTATTAGCAGCAGCCCACATTGGACAAGAAAAACAGCAGAATAAAAAGAATACAAGTATTACTTGTAATACTCTGTAGCTACATGTAAGTTTCCATATAGATAATTTCCTAAATGACCTTGAATACTCTAGTACTATATTGTTACATACCAAAATGGATGACAAATGCGTAATGGGAGAACTACTTACATTCAGTTTGAGCTACACACATAATAAACAAACAGGTACAGACAGAGCATCAACAGATAAACAAACAAAACGGACATAAATCAAACTAAACATTTGCACAATCAACCCCAAACTTCTGTTTTACACCCTCAACAATCATCTACTCTTCCAAAATGTTAATCTTTTCCTCACTGGAAGACTGCTTGATGCTTGCTTGGCAACTACTGCCTCACCGTAGTTCTTACAATAAAGCACCAGCCCACCCAGACTGTGACAACTTTTCAAACTGTGTTTGTACAGAGATAGGGACACTGATTAGGGACAGCCATGGTTGTGAAGGTTTTCCACACAGGTAGACTGGGCACAAAGGCAGCGTGTAGGTGCCGAGAGAAGAATGGGGTATCATGGATCACCTGAGTCATTAATCTCAGCACAGGTGGACAGCTCTGACCAATGGGCTGAGACCATCTGGTGATTGTGCTGATCTTTGGCGAAGATTACGAGATGGGAAAAGGAAAGTTTGGGCTGTTGGAAGTAAAAGGATGTGAAGGCATCACTAGGCCTTGCTAGTACAAAAGAATATAACAGATTTTTTTTTCAAAATAGCAACCATACAAGCAGCACTGTACTTAAGTTGACCAACTTATTTTGCCAGCACCACTTGACAGCAAACAAATATGTATGTAAATACAAACAGAATGACAAAAACTGACGTGTACCAAATGTCCCCCACCCCATGGCCCACAGATGCAATTGTAACTTATATAACATTATATATACTACTAGGATATTTCGTTATTTGAATTCATGTTTGCAATTTTTCTCTGACTTTCATGACAGTTTTGTCTTGCCTGCACAATGTTTCACACAGATACTATGGTACTGAAAGTAAGGATGACGTCTTTTCTCAAGGAAAGTTGTTTTAAGGAAAGTACCGTGTTGTCTTGTTGCTCCGTGGATCATTGAACAACTTGTCAAAATCTTTTCATCCAAATTACACATAGACAAGGATAGTCTAAACAGGTAAGAATGGTGGCCTTACTGTGGCTAAAGACTGTCATTGTCCACCTGAAATGTATTGTTATCTAATTGGATGGAAAGAAAAACAGTGTGCTAATGGTAGAGGTGTGACTGTTGAGAGACAGGCAAGGCTCTGGTGAACCAAGCATCTCAGAAAAAGGGGTAGAGAAGGGGGAGAACTTCTTTCAATAAAATGCTTTTTTACCACCTTACTTACTGCTTAACAAGTGTAGGCCAAAGAAAATCTGCAATAAAAGCTACAAAGAGATGAAAACATACTAACATTTAAGCATACTAGAGAAAAATGTGTGCAATTGTTTTTCTCAAAAGTTTCTATCCTTACTACTTATGATAGAAAGAGGTATGAGAAGATGGTCTCAGAGACACAGTTACACCTTTCGTCAAACAACTGGACCACCCATGTGACTAGGTCACTCAGGTGAACATGATAATTTCATCTGAGGAATCAGTTAATTACAAAAAGGCCTTTCAAAATTCCTTACACAAAATTAACTTGGATAAAGTCTTAATTTTTTAAGGACTGTTCATCCATGGGATAGATGTTGGTATATTGAAATGTTTTAGTTCCTTCGACTATGTACAATGTACAATGTACATAGTCGAAAAAAACTAAAAATGTCTTATCAAAAGTTGTCTTAAATTTGGTTCACTATCTTTCAAATCTTTTTTCATCAGAAAATAAGGACAAAAACATTATTGAAACTCTCACAGCTCTAATTTCTGAGAACAGTAACATCACTCTGAAAAACACACGACCGTCACACTATTTAGTAAACACTACTGAACTGTAAAAAACATACAGAACCTATTTTAAACTGCAGACAAAGCTTCCTGTAAATGGCCTCCAACTTCTAACGAACCCGATTTTCCAAAATCCTTTCAACTCCAATGAACTTAGCTCAATGGCCTTCACCTGATGCGGAAAAAACAGAAAACCTTGGACTTTTCAGAGTCACAGACCTGAAAACCTTCAACAGGCAAATCTATTATGTCTCATAGGATGTAGCTGCATGTTGTCAATAAACCCCTCCGGCAATGTATGTTAAAAGAAGTCATATCATTGTACCTTTTGAATTTTGCACTTAACTGGAATGGGATTTCCACCTGTAACTTTGAACAAAGGGTGTTTATGAACCGATCACAACCTCTGTAAAGACTTGGCACAAGCCTGCCTTTGTTTCTGTATATGCTTTGCTGGTTTTCTGCCAAGTATATCATCCCACTCACTGTCATGCTATTGGTCTGTGATGAGCCCTGGGGGTTGGAAAAAACCTATCACGTTTTGGAGATTCCCCTTTTAAAATGTCAAGGTAAAACTGTAATGGGTAATCCATAACTAGACAAATGGTAGCAGTCTGGTTAAATTAACAGGGAGGGAGCTAGGGAAAATACATCCGAATATCGAAGTATCAACTTAGAAGTATGTTTTGTCATGATCATGCTACATGTGTGAGCATTAGTTTCAATGGTCTACAACAAATACAGCATGTGGCTACCATTGACAAGCTTAAGTGCACACAGTAGAAGTATATGGTTTCCAATAATTGAATGCATTCAGTAGAGTACAGTATGTTACAATCTTAACTTGATTTACAAGTCTACTTCACACAGACAAACTGCTTCAGTAAGTCCTTGGTGTGGATCAAATTTCAATGGGCTGTCTAATTTCCAAAGAAAACAGTTCCTTATCCAAGGTTGACAAGCTCATTGAGACTCCTTGAAATGGACAGAGAGAAGACTTTACCTGGCCTGGAGTACATATTACACCTGTTCTACACACTACAGGCCTCCTACCATGTCTCAAGTGGCTTTACATCCTCCTCTGGGGGTTTCTTAATTGAATTTCCATATCCTTGAAGGCTTTGCTGTAATCGTTTTTAATATGAACATAGTATAGTGCAATTTCAGAAGAAAAAATTGAGAGTAAAGTTGCAAATTCATGAAAATTACAAGCTGAGAAACTTTGGAAGAGACTTCATTGAGTTCTGTGGGTTGATAGTTTATGCTTAATGGGTTCTTGCGAACAGATGCATTTTGACTGCAATTAAGACCATTCTAAACTAACTGTCTTGTAGGCTATCAAAATCATTGCTATAGTAACTCATTCATACCTCACAGTAAATTCTTTCCCAATTCTATTTTACAGCAGAACAGTTTACCCACTCCCAGCATTTTGTCCAGGAGGGTTGTTCCAGAGGAGGCTTGACATGGTTTAATTGAAAGCTGGGGTGAGCTGGGACTTCTCCACCCAGGTTACAACAACAACCAGTGGCAAAGCAAACATGCAGCAGGCTCAGGCTGATAGGGGCTGATGGGATGATAATTGGGCCTCCACATGGCTTAGTCTGGCAAAATCCTGGGATTCCCAGGAAATCTCCTCTTAAATTTACTTGCCCTACATTTAGAAATCTTCCAAAATTTGTTGAGTTTCATCTTACCAAAATATTTTTGGAACAGAGTACATGAAATTACTTGATGTTATCTCATATTGGTTTATGTTGTTGTTGCGTCTTATAGTTTTACAATTCTACTGGTAAAACTTAACATGTAGATTATCTTCTAGAAGACTGATACCAAACAGAGGTAGGGAGGGGGTTACAGTTTGTACATTGTTATCTTGCAGCACACTAAAAACAGGTCAGGACTTGAGGGACTCAACAGTCTTTTTCTCAAGGGAAAGATGGTGACATCGTAAAAACAAATGTTCCATACACCAGATGCCGACCTTGAAAATGCCAAGGTCATGAACTATGGCAACCTACAAGAACGTGCTCCTCAGAGTCTGTTGGAAACGTATCAGAGAAAGGTCATATAAAGGTTAAACAGGCCAGAACACACTCTTAATGTCATCTGTAAATAAACTTTCACTGTTTTTGTGTTTTGACATTCAAACCTTGTTGCTATTATCCCATGTCCAGTAGATCACAAGTGGATATTGATGTAGTATGTGTTAACATTAGGTAACATTAACCTATCACCAATATCTAACAAGTCATATCGTATTATATGGAGGAAAAATGCACCAATTTTTAAGCCACTGATGATAATAGGATCTCTGTTGGGTGGTCCCGTACTCAGCCAAATATTTGTGTGGCACTAATCCTGTTAAAATTCAGTAATGAGCTAGCCCAAGATCCCAAGAGTCTATACATGATTCACATAAACCATTTTGTTGTCTTTTACACAGTTCGTTAACAGACCTCAGCTTCAAAACACAGATGGTGGAGAAAGCTGTACCTGTATCAGGTGCACATCGGTTAATCTGTGACTTAAGAACAGATGGAATCCAAACTGACTTTTGAGATGAGGAGTTCTGATAACCTTTGGTGCTCATACATCCGCTCATTTAATAACCCTTGGCATGGGATTATACCTAAATCCCAAAGCAAACACCCAGAAAAATAGACTAATTGAAAATTGCAGAATTCCGATGGTGGATATTGGTAGCTGCCAAGCTCAGGCCAATGTCCATACCAAAGGATCAGTCCTCAGTGCCCCCAGAGGAATCTTGAAAACATTCACAGGAACCAGAGTTATCAGTTGACATTTATACCCTATAGTTGGCATTGTCACTGGATTCTAGTCTGAGCTATGCATGACTCCAGGTAAGTAAAATGGTTGTGCAAGATATGTCTGTATTGAAAGTTACTTGACAGCTATGGTAGACCTTCACATAGCAGAGTCTCTCTTGCTCATTATATAACGTTACAAGGTTAATCCACAAGACAACTAGTATAATACCTGAGAGGGCTTGCAATGAGCAACAACAACCTCAGAAAATTCCAAAGAATCCCAAGTAAGAAAAAGGTCAGAAAAAGATAATTCTCCTAACATCTCATGATCAATGACAAGTACAATATGCAAGTAGACCTGTATTACTTCTACTGTATTATTCTCAGAGCTTTACTTTAATTTAGGGTATATTTACAGCCAGCAAAGGCATGACAATGTTATTCGCACACCTTCACAGTCACCTCATCTGACATTGTAGACAAGCCGGTCAATTAAGGACAGGTGTGTACTTGCAGCTCAAGACAGACAGGTCATTTCAGGTGAGGATTTGCGAAGACTTAAAATTCAGCCACCCACTCCAGTTGGCAGTTTACCAACCTCCCTTCTCAAGTTTCATTTCCCTGAGGATCCTAAGCATTGTCTCCTAAACCCTTGTCATTTTCCAGCAGATTGCACCTCAGACATCACATTAAACAAGAGGTGGCAAGGACACAGGAACAGGTGTCATCTTAACCCTGGAAATCTCTCTCAAAACGTCCTCTGGGCTAGCTGTAAGGCAGATGAGCTTGTCTTATATTAATTGGCATTGCTTGCCGATGACAGCAGCAATGTTGGGGTGAGTAAGAGAAGAAAAATCTGCTGTCGAAGCAGTTTTGTTGTCCTCAACATTTCGAGAATTTTCCACACCAGTGCAGTACAGCATGGCATCAATATCCTTGATAGTTATAGTTAAGTTCTAACATATCTAGTATATGACATTCAGACTTTTTTTTTGCTTTTATACTTGGAAGGCTGTAACACAATATGTGGTAATAAGGCAATTAGCTGATAAAAACATTGTGACAAAGTTGAAGGTGTATTGGCTGTGTATTGGAGTGAGAGTCTTTTTGTGTGACAATCTGAGAAAAAGATGCCTTAATTCCTCCATGTTCCTTGCATCGTTAGATGAACAACTGCTTTGTTCTATTCTCAAAAAACAAGAAAAACAACCACACGTGGTCACCTACATTTACCTTAAAAGCTGCGTCTTCTTTTTTTCTCAAGTTTTGCTACCTGACACCACTGCCTATTCATGTTTAAGACACTGGGAGGTCCCTAAAAATAGTTCAAAAGAACGGCTGACAAAAACAATGCTTTACAGGAAGGTTACCGACCGCGCATCTACACGATTCGCCACCATATGCAGAACAGAAGCTCCAGTGTTTTGACATTGCAAAGTGGTAGAGCATGACAGGTAACAAGTGAGGTGGATTTAGGAAATCCTGGGTGTCTTTCTCTCTATTGTTGTGCAGCCACTGTTTCAGCTATCTTGTGTCATCTGAGGATGGCCTATTCAAAATGGGATCCACATTTATGGGACAGTGCTTTTTCCCTCAGACAGAGTGCACAGTCCACTAGCAGCACAGCAGGAGGCTAGAAAAAGACATTACCTGGTCGAATGGAATTGAATCGCTTTACCAAAACAGGATATTAACAGCCATCCTTCACACACAGGGAAGGAAGGGTAACAAGTTGTGCTCCAATGAAAATTAAGTGAACAAAGGAAAACATGAGGACACCTGCCTAGCAGTAATAGGGTAAGCATATGACCGACAATAGATTAGATAAATAAAGACAACATGAATGTCTGGAAAGTTATATTACATGAGGTATACATGTAGGCACTAGCCTTGGATAAGAAAGACTATAGTTGTGGAATGGGTTTTGTTGACTAAGGGGAAAAACTGCACATGTCAGTTAGCTCAATCAAAGCTTGCTGAAAGTACTGGTGAACAACATGTACATGTAAGAACATGGCTAAGATGTACCAATGATGACACAGTCACATCATCACATCCTTGCTTGCTGAAAACATCTTACATCCTACTTTCAGGCATTTGCTTTTATCAAGCTCATGAACAATTTTATTCTCATCTAGAAATATGAAAATATATGCTGATTATTTTGTCCTTTCTTTTTCCTTTCTAAGAAAGACAGCGGGTAACCAAGAAACTTCTTAGTACATGTAAAGCCAGATGTCAGCCACAAGTCAGAGGCTGACCTTAACTTTGACAGCCCAGAAAACAGTGCACAGATTTATTTTGGAGCCACAAACTCCTACAGCAAGGAAAACCAGTCAGCAGGCGAGGCGTTATCACAGTCCATTTCTACGCTGTGTGAGGTCCGACCCGGCCGTTCCTTACCCTCCCACCATTGCACATTGTCACCCAACAGAAACAATAGCCGATAAAAGTCAATATATCCATTGCCAAAACCCTGCAGCCTAAACTAACTGATACAGATCTAGCCTTAGACCTGCCCTGCTTTCAGTCAAACCTCTATCCACCTCTGGCACCTACACCACCCTTCTGTTTTCCCTACCTATCAGCAGGACAGGACATTCCCTCCCATATCTAACACTTGATACATTTTCATAGGAAATGACCAATAAGGGAAATACAGCTGTTTTCTTTACTTTTGCTGAATGGCAGGGTAATTTTGCAAGGAGGGATAAGTGATGAAAGGAGGGCCACAGGATTTAGGAGCGTGTGAGCCTCAAGAGACGGAGGGTTACAGTTTAATGCTGACTGATGGAGAGGAGAAACATTTATGACTTTCACAGCCTCGCTGGATGGAGCCACCACCTGCTACAGCCTCCATCTATCTATCAGGTTCACTATTTCCACAGGCCGGCAGAGAAGGTGTAAGGACAAGTGTTTCTGGAAACAGGGTGGTCTAATGTGGAAGTTTGACTGCCCAGGCTAGCTGCTGACATAGCCTGTCTTGAATATAAACCACCATTGTTTGAGATGTAAATACAGCTCTAGGCTACTTCAAAAGATCCCAGTGTTGTATATCAGCTAAACATTGATCAACATCTAGCTCTGCAAGCTTCTGAAAGGCCTATTAATTCAGAAATGTTGTACTTGAATATCTTACACACCTGTCAAAATAATTTCTTCTTATTTGAAAGAAACCTTAGCAAAAAACCTTGTTTCCTCTGGGATCAAAATACCACAGTGCAAATATGTATCCAACCTTAATCATGAAATAGATACAGGAAAGGCCAGGATACACCCACACAGCCGCCAGGGAAACCATTTACTTAGGGGGAATCAAGGCATGTCCTGGCCAGGGTTAATGGATAAAACACTTGAAACCTGTCTGGGATGAAAGTATCACTCCCTAGCCCTGGCAGTGTTGCTGAAACATTTGACAGATGGCTTTTTGAAATGGCCACTATGGCAATAGACAAACAGTGAAGTAAAGTAGTGTTTACAAAACTCTTTCAGTACTTTCATTGATACATGCACGCCCTGCGAAATAAAGGGGAAATTGACATATAACCCTGGTTTAAAATCACCCATATATAAAATGTATTGCCATATGTACCAGCATATCAATGAAAGCCTTGTGAAACATTGAAGAAAGTCCTCAATTTTATTACGTAGAGAAAGGGGAAAGGAGACGATATATTGATAGCAAACTCATATCAAGGCACCGCTTTGAGGATATGGTTGTTATGATACACATCTTTTGTTTCGGCAGTCATTGTACTTATCCGTCTTGTAAAATTTCTTTTGTCTGTGAGAGTTTGTGTGTTTGTTGTCCCGTATACAAGGTCAAAAGATGAAAGTGTTGAGATGTTGAGAGGTCAGATTGCAAGAGAGATAACGGGCTAATATTCTCACAGACAATACAGGTGACACATACATAACCACGTCCCATAACAACTGTGGTAGGTAGGGTCATACCAGTAATCATCAATGGGACTATGGCAAAGGATAGAGACTTTCAAACAAAGATTTATCATTAAAAAAATTCTCTTTCTGTACTCAAGTCATATTGGATGAATAGTCATTGAAAGGTTCCAGTAGAACTTGGCATTTCTTCTGAATACCTGGTGCTCTCTTGTACACAATTATACAATATTTGTTCTTGAAACGTACTGTAATGATGTTCTATTAATCAGATTTTAATTATTTGTTACATACAGCTCTAGGGTGGCGGGAAGATCTTCAGGTCGTCATGACCCAAATCCACTGGTTGCTGACTTAATAGGGGTGCTATTTTAGACCAATTCATCTTGTCATGCACCTGTTTCAACATCATCTTATCTCTCCAAATTTATTTGGTTGTCAAACAGAGATACTTAATATATACAATGTAAAGTTACCATCTGTAGAACTGTCGAACCCAAGGAACTTATGCTTTAACGTCTATCAAAACAGTTATGATAGCAGAAACATAATTCACTTTTAAGGGAATTTTAAGCTATCATAGTTTTTCCTGTTAAGATTTCAAAACAACTTTGGACAATTGTAGATAGGTTTTCAAAAGCTTGCCAACACCAACAGCTCCTTGGTAACTATACCGCAAGAAATTAAAAGGATACTCATGGCACACCTGTTTCAACATCAAACTATGCCGTAGCCTAGATTATAGCCCAGTATATTTGTCTCTCATCTTCTCTCAGGCCTGAAGTGAATGCACCGAGATAACCTTAACACAGAAATACTCAACTAGTCTGTAAATCATAAACTACATGAAGATATGCAGGTGTATACAGAAAGACTTTGAAGATGCTTGAGTAGACAAAAGACAGATAGCCCACACAAGGTACATTGCTTACTGAAAATACACATGAAAGGCGGTTTCGGACAGGTGACAAAACATGACTTGTTTTGACAACAGGAAAGAAGAAAACAAAGATTTTGACTTTGACCCGATGTAATATACTTCTGCAACCTTACATATCTGTCCCCAAGTCAACTTGAAAGCTACAAGTCAAATGTAGAAAATTGCAGCGAACAGATAAGATCAAAATCTGAGTTTTTTAAAGCGAAAACCTTGTCCTTGCTCTGATCTCATATTATTATTTCAATGTTACAGTAATAAAACTAATAATTACAATTTCGTACAGAGGCAAATTATATATACTTTGCCCTAGGTACAGTACAACTGTTACAGTACTTCATTTTACACAATATTGCTTGTAAATTCTGCATGCAGTAAACAAACAGAATAGCTTCAAGACATGTACATGTAATTATTCGGGTATGTCTCACGGGTTCATCCACTAACTCATCACAATGGATGGATGTCTCCTGGATCCGATTATCTTTAAAAGATAGAGTAAAGCAATCTATGTAAATCAAGTGGAATGGCCATAATGTGCATTGCGTTCTTGCACGCCGGCAACCCAGGTTCGATTCCTGGGGCAAGGATTTTATTTCTACTACTGCCTAATTATGTGTTTCGGTGTTTCTGTGTCCCTCAGATTCGATGACGAATCTTGAAAAAGGAAAAGGGGAAGTAGCGAGTAGTGTAACAGTGAGGTTTCAAGCACTACCAACTGACTTGTCTGACAGGTCTTTTTAACCTAACCATTCGTGTGTCCGGTTCTGAGCTGGCAGCCTGTGTTCAATTCCCGGGAGCCAGGGGTTTTATTTTAGTGTTTCTACTCGCCCCTTAAATGTTCCACAAGCAATAAAAGCACTCTCAAAGAAACAGCTCTAAAACCCCAGACTCGATGCATGAACGACAGATACCCAAAATCCTGATGGAAAAGAATTTGTCGGAGCCACATCAAACAGGTAATGAAGTGTTATGCAGGACACAGGGTGTGTGCGGTAATTGGCGCATCCTTGTTGAGAGGGGTATTTATCTCTCACCTTTTACACGTAGACAACCTGCCCAGGTATGGCGCTATATTTAGAGTTCTGTATCCAGGTGAAAAGCACATCCGTCACCTGTTTACAGTGATATCTTTTGATTTGTGGCACTTGTGCGATGGAATGTTTCATAATGAGACATAAGCTATACAGGAACTAGGTTCCAACGGCGATGATTTAGAGTTGGCACGCTACGGTTAAATTGTTTGAAAAGTAGAAAATTGCTGTCATAATCGGAGATAAGCTTGCTGCTAGAGAAAGGAATAGGCCCTAAGTCGCAATTATACTTTAACAGTAGCAGAATATTCTACTCATATCAAAGGGATACAGTAAACTTTTCAGAATATTTCTGGTATGTGTGCTCTGGGAAGATGTTTCAAAGCCCCTTTGTATTGATTTTTATATTGTATATGATTTATTGATACATAAATTCCCCACCTGAAGCTGAAGTAGACAATGGTTTTGTTTGCGTCTACCTAAAATATGCCAGAAATGTATGTACATGTACAGTGTATGCACCTAGAACATGGCCAAATCTTAATAGTGGGTCGTTACAGTTGAATGAATAAGGGAAACGATTTTACACAAAAAGGAGATGAAGAAACAGGTGAAATCTCTTTCGCTTCTTCCTTGATTAAACAAAATGACTACATTCCTAATTCGAAACATTTCCTGTCGTTACGTTCCTGTCAAATTGACCCCTTCCACTCACCATACCATTACCCATAAACACTTACCATAAATGTTTCGCCGCCACAAAAGAGCCATGAATACCATTCCACACCTCACAGACACTCTATTCACAGTTATGGTGTTAGAGGGCAATTATCAACATTTAAGTTCTACTTAGCGCAGGGAACACAGCAGTTTTATGAGGTCCATAGATGCTTCCGTAATGCTTTTTTTTATATCCCCCTTGGGTGACATGAATGCTATCTTGGTTTCAGTGGGCGGTCATTATTTTGTTGCAGAGAGAGTTGCTTAATTGTACATTCCCTGGATAAAATGTCAGAGTTGACATGTGGCATATGGGGATCCATACATCTTTGTGGAGAGCCAAGAATCCGAATTACAGTGCAGTCTACTGGTCTAACACTTTTAACCACAGATAGTTCATTATATTGTAGCTTATCATTTTATACGAAAAAATCTGAGCCACTACAAAACCACGAAACGTACGTATTTTCTTTTCAATTTTTTCCAAGTAAGCAATTTATGTTACAATGCAACTGTTTGATATATTTCCATGAAAAGGAAAGAACATAAACTATTATTCATTTACTGCTAAGGCACAAATTTATATAAAGACTAACTGCAAGGTAACACACAGTAAATGTCTTATACTACCAGTAGTAGATCTATTCTCTGGTATTTCCACATACATGTACATTACTGAAGGGTTTGACTTCTTTATACTTTCTCTTAATAATTTTTTTCCAGACAACATACTTTAAACAATAATGGAAAAATTTTTCTTAAATGTCTTTTCTACAGTAGCACCTGACCGAGACTCATGCCAAATAAATGAGAGGCAAGGTTGTCCTTGGCTGTGTGATCCATTCTTCAATAGTTGAAAGGTTAACCCCTTAAACACTTCAAAGAGCAGAGCATGGCATGAGGGACGGGGTAAACTTTGGGCAAAAGTGTTTGGGCCTAGGAAAAAAATTGTTGTGTTTCCTGTTTTGGTCCTGAAAAAATTAGCATAGTTGCAATGGGGATTATCCTTTTTTTTTAGACTTTGGCAATCTCAAGGGATCCAACTTATAGAAGACAAATTGCAAGAGGACATTTATATTCTGAATGATGATGTTTGAAAAACGATTGTACAACGTTCTATCACTCAGGTGTCAGTTCATGCTGGAAAAGGTTGTTCAGCTCGAAAAATTTAGGTCCCTTCAGGGTTCCACACAAAAAAAGCTAATGTCCGCAGTTTTTTCTAGGGTCGGTTGGTCGGGAAACAAGAAACACATTTTTTCCCTTGGCCTTTGTATGAAAGGTGAGACCTTGGACAAGTCATGCTGTAGAAGAAAGGTCAGTGTTTTGATCGTCTTTCAACAGGTGCGGGGAGGGAAAGCCTTCGATAGGTGCTGAGATACCCAGCAATGATCCATAAAATGGTAGGAAATGTCAGCAGTCTTTGGGTGGGATAGGCTACACTGAACGTCTCCTTGCAGCACTATGATCAACACAAGTTTTGTGAGTGCAGTGTGCCATGCATGAAGGTAGTTAAGAGTTGACTGTATAAAAAATTTATGAATCCTCTCCAATCTTTGACCTTTTGTCCTGTGATGTCTACCTTCCATACTGATAGAAATCTAGAGATATAACTTGAAAGATGGTATGTACAGTTGAATAACATATTATCAGTGTAAACAAAACAGTACAAGGACACTATTTCTCAGGTAATAACATTGAAAAGTTGTCAAGATTCTTCCTTTCCAACTGTTAGATGTATATCAATTAATACAAATGTAATTTCATCTCAGATAGAACAGATAGAACTTTCAAATTCAGAATACAAAACTTTCTTGACACTGAATTACAGTACTCTGCCACTGGGCAAAATACATGCAATTCATAACGTTAGAGTACCTGCATATACTGCAAAACGATAAGGCTACCCAAGACAAAAATCTCAAACCCTAGAGTCACATATCACCAAGCTCCACTGTAGTTATTGCAGTATCTTTTATTCCACCTCAGCATCCCCTGGAGAGCAGGAGATATGGGAGCAGTGTACCTAAACCTGCATCCGCCCACAGGGGCTTACAGATATGCTCCCACAATATTGAATATTCTACTGTTATTGCATGTGGGTAGGCAAGATACAGCCTTTTCTTTCATCACTGCCATAACTCATCTCAATGTTACAAACAGATGGCATCTCGCAATGAAAGTCATTCTAGGGCTGTGTGTGTATCTTTCAAACAGAAATCCTCTCTAGAGATTTGCTTTGATGACTTTGTGGTTAATATTTAGTGGATTCATAATCACAGGCAGGTTGCTTTATATCTAGGTTATGAGTTATGCGTCTCTGCCACCAAAGCCCCCCTGTGTTTAAGAGCCATCATAACTCAACTATTGCTCTTTTATGTCTGGAAAGCTAAATTGCTGATAGGTATATTGTACAATACAGTACAAAGCTCAAGGGCTGATTTCAGGTTTTATTACTTTGTGTGTACTGACATTAAATCCATGGCACAATGATGCCTGGAAGGCCGATCGTATCCTACAAGATATATAATTATGGCATCGAGGAAAGTTTGCTGGTCTATCTGTTGGACTGTATTTCTTCAATGTCCATGATTGAAATGCTTTCCAACATTTTCTAATTGCTAACAATGTTGAACAGTACTACTTGATTTTATTTTCGCAACTAGGGAGGTCAAGATAATGGTGGATACTGATATTCTCACATTGCGCCTAACTTTTAAGTGTATTTACCCCAGTATGACATACACAATTCGAAAATTGATAACATAACTCAATGCCATACAAGTGTCTTTCAGCGGCTTGTAGATGCACACAGGTGAAATACAAAATTAGATCCAAGCCATTCATGGGCACGAGTAACTTCAACAGGTTGGTTATTTTGTGATCAAAACCCACTTCCAATGGGATTACAATGCACCCTAATGTTAGAACACACTCCTTACTTACAAGAATTACTGACATATGATTACAAATCCTGGTACACCAGACAAGATGGGCTGGTAATCCAAATCAATGTCCTTCCAAAATAGTATTACCAGCAATAATAATGATAATATTGGATGAGAATTAACCGTAAGAGGAGCAGAAGTAGTCCGTCTGTCGGGCACAGAAGCAGATTATGAAGCACTTTATGGCAAGGAAACAAGAGGATGACAGAGAAGGGGTGAGTTATATCATACCAAAGAGATCACATGCAGAGTACTTGGAGATAAGTGTAACTACAATGATGATCTTCGTTCTGTAATGCACAGCCAGTGAGTGGTTGGCATAAAGTGGGTGACAGTTGACTGATTTGCCTACCAATAATTTGCATATGTCTTCAAATAATTCATATGTAACATTATATGATGTAAACTAAAAAAGGTATTGCTCGTTTAGGAACCTGTCACCTGACTGAGGATAAACTGAACTGATGTTTCAGACAAACAAACAAAGTATGAGCTCATTTACTTGTTTGAAAAATCTAGTTAATCTGACAATGCCTACGATCAACATGTATGTAGGTCATATCATATAAACTTTGGAAATTTTTTTCTTTTTTAAGAGACCCCAAGACCATGACAAAGGTATGCATGCATACTATATGAAAATATTCTTACTTTGGTTTCAGGGAGATTCTTATCATCTTTTGCAAATTTTGGCGTTCAACCAGGTGAAATGTAATAGTACAACACATGTATCCCTGACTAAATCTATGTATACCCGGGTATACATATATGCATTGTCCTGTTACACCTGTAAGCAGTTTTATTGATCACCATGTTGAAGCAGTCTACACTGGAGGGCATCCACAACATCCTAGTGTCCTAGAAAATCTAGAAAATGCAACTTGAGGCATGTCTTGTTCTTCAAGATTTCTAAGATTCTAAGGCACACAATCTTCCTTTACACCTTAACTTACTATATGAAACCTTGACCTCATATTTATGGATTTTTCAGGGACAAAATCACACTGCTCGAGATCCTGTTCCAGTCGTCATCTACTAAAGATTTCAGATATGCAGCTCCACCGTCTACTGAGCATCCTGGAGGCTACGACTCCAGGTTCAGCTGAGGTCTCTGTTTGATTGCATCGTCTCATCAGTGTCAGCAATTACTGAGAAAGTCTGCTGGTCAATAGAAGAATGTCGGAAACCGTTGAGCTCAGCAATCAAAACATCGTTTGAAGCAAAAATGAATATTAGAACATGCTTTGAAACTCTACGTTGTAGTCATTTTCATCTAAGGCTGTCCTCATGGCTAACATTATCTTTTTTCCAATATTGGATTTCAATCTAGCCTTCAAATGCTCAAGGCTCGATGATAGTTTAAGTTAGTATCTTATTTGCCTGGGGGACACCCATGACTGCAGCATGTGCAAGCAAAGATTAGGAATAGAATTGCCTCTAGTCAATACAGGGTTATCGCAAAGTGAACAAACACATGCTTTTAAACTAAGGTGTCAGCAGGCTGAAGGAAAGCATCGTCGAAATAAATAAATCAAACAATGGAGTTGGTGGACGTACTTATACTGTATCTAGTACTAGAAGTAGAGTTTCCAAGTGATTCTTGCCTTGGGTACCTGTTCAGACCTTGTTTTGCACCACTGATGGAGCAATCAACATGATACTAGTATATGATTTTGCACACTGTTTTGTCCCTAACCATTTTACCGTTTTTAAAAAAAAGTTTCTGAGGGACAAACACTGAAACCCAGAAAACATCATTAGACAGCAAATGCGGGTCTGTTTTTTCAACATGAAAGGGTCTACCCCAGCATTTTGCTTGAGCAGTGATTTCCCCCATCGATCTCCAGTAATTTCACAACACATTCCTGGAGGCACAACTATCAGAGTATGCGGCAGTGACTCCAGGCATTACCATCTTTTCCGATAGCGATCACTTTGCCAGGGATTTAACACTGGCCTGCCTTAATTGCTGGCAGTACTTTCAGTTTGATTTTTCAATACTTATTTCAGCTAAAACAGTAGGTGTAATAAATGGTTACTAGAAACAATCCATCTCAACAATGATGACTGAATGGTCCTTGTTACCCAAGGGATTACAAACAATTTACACAGCAACGAAGTTGTAGAAAAACTTCCATCTTCAATATTCAGAGAGCTTTTAAACAAGACCATAGTGAACTTTGGTGGACAAAATTCAGCAGTCCATCAATCAACTGCATGCCAATCAATGTCAACCAGTGCCTTTGCTTTCCCATTTCCCAATCCAAACTTCACGTTCTTTGAGCAGATAAAGTAAAGGCCACTGTGAAGAAAAGATTTGAATTTTTTTATTACATATATTGGACACAATACATTCCAAATAACGTACAATTTGAAATACATCTTACAGATGGAATTCTGTGAGAATACCAGCTGCTTTGTTGCAATCATTCAACACAAATACATATTGTGATAAAAAAGTGAAGATCAGTAAGGTTTCTCCTGCGTGCAGATTTTTTGTTGGTAGATATCACAACAAAACAGTTGCTTTAAGCTGCTATAAAAAACATGGTATTTTTTCTTTTAATGTTTAAAAAACACCAGTACATCACTTTATCTCCTTTTGCATTTATAATCAAGAAAGGGACAGTTGCAAAAACACTTACATGTATGCCTTATCCATGCTATCTTTTTATAACAAACACTTGAACCACTGTATTTACAGCTAGCTTTAGATAGGATTACCCCATCTACACATTGGCAACTGGAACAACATAACACAGTTGGATGTTTATGATAGAAAGGGGGGTGGCTATGCCCCTGTTAATGCCATGGGATGGGACCTTCTGGCCTGGGATCACGCCTGTCTGGGGTGTTTGTTGATTTGTAGGGGTCCGAAAGTGAAGTGATGTTGTGAGTGATGTTGTAGGGGGCAGATGTAAGATGTAAATTTTCTTGTTTGTTTTGCAAACCCCTGGTAGGGTATGGGGTTGGGACAGAAAATACTCTGACCTCTTGGATTCCCTCCTCTTTCTGTGTCTCTTTAGTATGTTTTGAGTCAATTGATAACATGACCAAGAACACAATCCCAGTAAGGGCACAGTTGTTTAGGCGTAATTGGTAAAAGTTGTAATGTCTGATATTATTGCAAAAATTCTACATTCTTCAATTATCTTGGTGGATTTAACATGAACAGTAACAAGAAGCCATAGGCGACAATTCTCCGTGAAGTATTATATATTGCAACAAAAAGAAGTAGCCATTGGCGACAATTCTCTGTGAAGTGTGATAAATCGAACAAAGAAAAATTGTTTAAACGCGCGTCGGCTCAGTCATCTTAAGACGCAACAACCAATCAGAGATGCGAGATGCCTACACGTGACGCGGGAAGGGCGCGCGATGCCCGAAATATTTTTGCGTCAATATTCAGCGCCGTGATTCAAGAGATTAATACCCGGAAACAATTTTTTTCTTGTTTTGAACGCATTAACATCCATTTACGCTAATCTAGTATGATTCAGGGTTACTTTTTTTTTAACCTGCCATGGCCAGATTATCTAAAGATGTGTGTATTGTGTGTACAATCTATAGAAAGAGAAATGTACATCAGGTCCGATCATCCGATTTTCACGTTTCGGTTTTTTGGACTCGGTTCATGAACGTATTTTGGTTTGGCTCCTGGAATGTGCAAAAAAATGACTCCCGGGACTGTCTACAGGGAACACTCGCACATTCGCGGTGTATCAGGACAGCGCGACTGGTCGTCATTAGCGCAGTAACAGTTGCATAAACGGACGAAACCATTTCAAAGAAATGGGGATGTTTCGAAAATAAGCATTTACTCCAATATCAAAACAGTTACGGTAAAAATAAAAAGACGTGCATCATCCCGGACATAATGCAACACCACATGCGAAATTACACAGAAATGCGACGTACGGAAGAATGCTTTTTGGCTGCGAACATCTTCCAAAAAACTTGGCATCTCTTAACCATGGGCAAAAACATCTGGAACCACTTATAAAAACCACCCCGTATCTGCATGAACTTTTTTGAACCCCACTGCTATTCCAAACAACGCGTTTTTCTGGACCATTCCAATTCGCCTCGTAATTGTAGGGGTGCGTCTGCGATATTACATTGACCGCGAAAGCAGCAACGGCAAAAATACACATTCGTGCATCAACACGGGCATGCCCGCAGACGGCGTATAAAATTGCGTGCCGATTACACAAAGAGAACCCAGTGTTTTGACTGCGAACATGAAAAATCAGCCGATTACAACACTCCGTCCGGAGGTCCTGACCTCCTTCACGGAGTAATAATGTACATACACATGACATAGAGTGGATATGTAATACATAAACAGGTAAGAGAAACATGGTAATTACATGTAACATTTTATTATACTATACTGTTCAAATCATGCTATCAACATATGCAGAGTGGAAGTATCATGAACAGGGAGCAAGACAGCAAAAATATAGTCACGATAAACAACTGTTAAGCTTTGCCATCCATGATATAGATATTAACAGTACATGGATCAATAAACAAATAGCTGCAGTACCAACATACCCCAGATGGTGGCGCTGCAGTGCAGGTGCTCAGGAGTGTACTTCAGGAGGCGGTTGCGCATGTTGTGGTCCTGGATGCTGTACAGCGGCACGCTCTGAAATCGTCTCCAGCCCACAGAGAAGATCAAGGGGTCTCGGGTCTTCAAGATCCTCTTGTGCCAGCGATGCTTCTTCAGACGCATCTTAAAGAAAATTGTTTCCAATCTTTATACAACAGAACCATTGTGCAAAATAATGTGCAAAAATGTACAATTAGAAATATTCTGACAATACCATTGACTACAATGCAAGTCTGACACCAAAGCAGTATTAAGAGATTTCTGATTGCAGTATTTGATTCAGAAGATTTTAAAAGAAAGGAAAGAAAGGAAAGGAAAGTGATCTTGATCCAGTTAAGCTCATTGAAGAGCTATTCTTCCACTGGTTGTGACAGAGAAGACAGACGCTATGTCCAGTACATGCAGGTTCATTGTACCAGGGAAATCCCTCTAGCTCTTTTTCACAAGTACAATTACCACGGCTTAACCTCCTTTTCTAATGACCCTTTCCAGTAGCGTGCATACCTTGTGAGCAACAACAGCTGGGATTCAAACTCCCAACCTCTTGGTCCAGAGGCAGGATCGCTTAAACACTGGACTCAAATGACTAGGAGGGACTAGGCATGCTAATAGCTAATAGAACACAAGTGCTCTCACCTGCACATATCCCACACTGTCCTCACCACTCATCAAGGCACCGACAAGTCACTGGTAAGAGGCGTCAAAGTTGTGACAAACTCGCAGGGCATGTGGGGCACCTCCAGTCGTACGTACATGCCCGGCCGGTAACCCTCGT